>NC_051177.1:794578-888109 GCF_013339695.2 Rhipicephalus sanguineus
TCGACAATAAAAAAAATATAAGTTTGCGCTGTGAATTGAAGGCTCACGGAAAACTTTCTGCTTCGTGCTAAAGTTTTGAGCCAAGAAATATATAAAGCGATACACGGTGCTTTGGGTCACCTAGCAATAAAAAGGGAGTCAAGCTTTATTCAGCGCCTGCTTACAGAAGTAATCATTTGTCAGCGGCGCTTCTTTGGTGAACTGATTGCGTGATATGAGTTCAGCTGAAAACTCTATTAGAATGCTTCTTCATTTTTCTGCATGAATGGTACGAATAAGCATGGTTGCACATGAGTAGCAAATTAGGGCGCCGTATTGGAGAGTTAAATTCGCTAGCGCATGAAGGCAGCAGTGCTGATAACGCCTGAATGTAATGTAACTTCTCTGAAATTGGCAAATTGCTCACATCCTTTTGTTTTCAGGCGAGTAACAATCCAAACTTTCGCACATTTAAAGCTGTTATGTCAGACCTTACCATGCATTTATCGCCAATTTTGCGGTGCCTAGCTTTGAAGCTGATCAAAAACATTTGCGTGAGCAGCGGGAACATTCTGGCTACTGGGCTCAAAGGAGCTGAGTTGCTTAGTTGTAGGAGTTCAAGCGCGGCTGTGAAAGTTCACTCATGCACGGACCGAGGTTTATTGGTTGTGGGATCGCATCCAGAAATGAAAGAAAACACTAGCAGCAAAAGCTAGACGGAACAAGGTGCAGTCGCTTCGCTTCTTCTGAACCGTGCCGGATGCTGGATTTGCATGCGCATAGCAAGAGCGAAGTTAGCTTCACCGCAAAGCAAGTACAATTCGGCAGAGCTGCCGCGCTTTAGCAGACGACGCGGCGAAGGCTCCGCCTAGAGCTGTCACTGCGCATACGCGCTAGTTACCCAAGCAACCAAGAGAGGCGCTCCGCGGAGTGCTGGCCGCACGGTGCGGTGTTCAAGGTGGAAGTGGACGACTCTGTACCTCAGCTGAAAGAACCCTCTCAACATCACAGCTTTCATTAGCTATAGTCGGGTACAACTTTAGAAGGCAGCGGCATTTTCCCCTCAAAGGCGGATGCATGCGAGCCTCCACCAGTAGGCGCGCACTTCAGGTGACGTCATGAGCCGGACGGCCGGTGACCCCGCCGACGGAGAACATGCCTAACTTGCCTAGCGGGACTATTTCTTTAGTCGCGGAGGCAATTGGCTGCTGCGCTTCGGTCATCTGGGCGGGGCCTCTCCTGTCTTCTAAAGTTGTACCCCACTATAGGCACAGCAATGTCATTGCAGCATTTGCTGGCCTCGGGTAGTGAGCAGCAGAGTCATGCCAATATTCAGTGAGTTCAGCAGCTGGTTAGTGTGGATTGCTTCCAGCAAGTACTGGTTGCACTTGTGAAGTGAATTCATGTTTTTAGTCTCTAAAATGAAGGTAGGTCAGTTGTTATGAAATGACTGTCTCAGCAGACAAGAGTCTCTTGCAATGGATTCAATACTGCTTGCAATTTCCATAACGTTAGGTGGTTTTCACCCTTGTTTGAGACGTTCCGTTTAACAGTGCAGTACCATTCTGTGGAGAGTTTTGTGCAAAACTCCACGCAGCATCTTTTCACTAATGTGGTGCTGCTGTTGGGTTACGTAGACAAAGCAGGTTTTACCAGTCATTGTTGAAAGCTCGCCGACCATCTGCGGATGATGGAGGATTTTAGCAAGTTTTGAAGGCGTCCGGACAGTTGCTTGCATCTGTGTGCGAGAGCAGACAATGCAGCACTGCACGTGTCACAACTTTGTGGGTGCACTTGTTCTAGCTTCCTACACAGTGATGTCGGTGTCCAACTTGTTGCCCAGAAACCGAAACCGAAAGTCGTTCATACAAATAAGGCGATGTGAAATAGTTTCGAGAGAATACATGAATTTGGGAGTGTGTCTCATGCTTCCTAGATCAATAAGAAATGTTTGCAACAAAGAATGCACAAGCCACAAATTTGATGGCACCACCCCTTTAAGTGGTTGTGTGTGAACTTGACGTCAATTTGGACACTTTGGTGGCTTTGTAACTCCTATCTAACAAAAATAATGCAACATGTTTTTAGAGATTAAGTTAGAGCACGTGCTTGGCTTTAATTCTGGGGAGTTTAAAGAAAATTGAAGATGGCCTTTTTTTTAAACTGAATTTCGAAGTATTTTATTTTTAGAGACGTTTCTTACCATATGCATTTATGCTTTGCGTCTGACACCATCCTCTGCAATCATACTTAGCACAATGATTAACCTAATGCGTGGCAAATCTCTGGAAAATTTGGGAAATTTCGAGTATTATAGACGCGGAGTGAAAAAATCTGAAATTAGAGCATTATTGAGCAATGGGTGCCGTATTTGCAACTTCTTTTGCATAAGTTATGGGCAACAGAACTGCAACATAACATTTTATAAATGCACGTTACTACAGTAAGCCAGGAAAAATTGACTCGCAGCTGCAATAATTTCTTTGTAGGATCTCGTCAAAATCGTATTTTCGGGAAATTCGCGGAAAGCAGTTCTGCTGAGTGAAGACTTCCGTCTAAATCTTTTTGACTTAGGCAATTTTTTTTTTTCGCAAAACTAACATTGGTTTCGTGGCCCTAGGGACTCATACAGCAAAATATTTTTTTTTTTTCAGCGAAATTAAAGGGGTCCACAGACATGCACCGATGTTATCTGAATACACTCTATCTGCTACAAAGTAGTAATCTTCATGTTTGCTCATGGAATCTTTATGAAATCTGAAAAATGTGGAACTAGCTGTACATTTGGTAATTTGCCCTACCTGCACGCTGTGGCACATAGGCTATGCATAGGCGCCCCACTGATGCTTTTTTTAGTGTGAGCAATGGGGCCATAGTGGTCCCGAAGCATCAATTTTATGTACTTTTAAAAAATTTGGGGCGCGTTCTAATATGTTAATCTGGTACCTTCCCCATCTGACAAGTTTTTATCAGACTTTTGACTATGTAGTGAAGTGTACATCACAGGCTTACTGTGTCAAAATTCTTCTATTATCCGCACCAGGCTCTCTCCTCTAACACTGTTGTCTTTCACATATGAACATTGGATGCTTGCACGTGTTCTCCATGTATGGCAGGCTGAAATATTCATATTTATTTTCGTTGGCTGCTGCTTCCTTGCGTTAGTGTCAAAGCAGTTGGGGCATTATGCAAATGTGCAGGCAACCATTAATTGAATCTGAAATGCATGTGCCGTATTTACTCGAGTCTAAGCTGATGTTTTTTTATAAAAAACAATGTGCGAAAGTGGGGGGTTGGCTTAGATTCAAGTACCATGATTAAGTCTTTTTTTTTTTTTCCTGGCCTTGCGAATTTCGAGTGTCGGCCTACAATCGAGAGCGGCCTAGATTCGAGTAAGTACGGTACATATTCTAGTACTGTCACTATAGCTTCAGTGGTGGTTGGTCAGCTTTCAGTAGTGATTCATCGTAATGGTGGATGCAGGGTGTCGGAACGAAATGTTTTTCGTTTCGGTTTTAGTTTCGTTCCACCGAAAAAAGTTCCGTTTCTGTTCCGGAACTAAAAAAAATAATGTTTTGTAGCGGTTCTTATTTTTATGCAAAAATTTGAAGGTAAAGTAACGATAAAAACATAGGATTTGTGGTAAACTTGCGCTCCTCTTAAGAACGTGGGACGGGTAAAACACGTTCTTCCCGCATTCTTCAGAGGAGCGCAAGTAACTGTAAGACGAATTGCTGCAGACTAGCGCGAGCTATGTGGGGTGTCGTGGCTGTGGCTGGCCCAGAAACCTGTCAGGGTGGAGACCAAGACAAACGAGCAACCATCTTTACTCCGCCGAGTCTCGGCCACAACTATGAGCTGCGAGCGTGCCATCGTTCGTTTTCTTCTTCTACGGACGACGCGCTTGCAGCCGCCGCTTTTATACTTGTCTATATGCTTCTATACACTTATAGGAAGGAAGAACCAGAGGTCAGCAACAGGAAAGAGCAGGCAACCACAAACGGTGGCAGCAAGGCGGCTGCCACGACGACTGCTAACCCGAAAATGGATGCGGAGCCCCCAGTTGCCACGGACAACACCGGGACCTTGGTTACGTGGTGGACGAACCGTGCCGACGTGTGGTCGTGCATGCCACGTGCTGTCCGCTGTGGCCAAGGATAGCGGCTACTGCGCCCTCCTCCCCAGTTTCCCCGGAGGGGAGGGGGCAGTATAGAAGCGGTGGCTGCGAGCGTGCTGGCCGTAGAAGAAGAGAATGATGAGCGATGGTGCGCTCGCAGCTCGCACTCAGCAGCCACTGGCAGCGGGCAGTTGCGGCCGAGGCTCGGCAGAGTAAAGATGGTTGCTGGTCTGTCTTGGTCTCGTCCCTGAGGGGCTTCTGGGCCAGCCACACAAAACCCCAAAACTAGCACCCTTCCAAGTTACTGTATTTAAATTTCTCAAAAGTGAATTACGAATTTTCTGAACAGGTTCTATGTTTTGTGTCAAGGGAGTGAGCATTTTCTCAGAAGCAGCCCGTCATCGAGGGTGCAAGACCGCTGTTCTGATAAAACAAACTTCAGCACCGAGAATTCCCTCTCCACACTAGTGTGACTGGCACACGAAAGTCCACTTGCATTAATATAAACAGCTCTGGTTGCCACTCTTCTCATTTTTCATAAAATTTGAACATCTTTACTTTGGAATTCTTGCATGAGATAAGCGCTAACACTATACCCTGACATATGTATTATTGCTCACGTTGCATGACCTCGGTTGTTCCAGGTCACCAAGTTTTCCCGGGAACTGAAAACTGATAAAAAATATTTGGGTTTCACTCTGGAACGAAATAATAGATAACGTTTGTTATTTTCGTTCCGGCCAAAAATATCTTTGTTTTTGGTTTTAGTTCCGTTCCGACACACGGGGTAGATGGCTATGTAATTTCAAGCTGTGATATTGGTGCAAGCCACATATACAGGGGCAATGCAAACATTCAAAGGAGCGTGTATTGATTTCAAAAGTTCCGGCTGAGCCCCTTCTAGCAGTGAAAAATTTTCACATTGCAGCATACTAGCAACACGTTATGTTGCCAAATTTTTCCATTATCTTATGAAACTGTAGGCTGTGGTCCCATGTTGTTCACTTCCCTTTCTTTTTGTTTAGTGACTTCAGTTGATCTGCAAGTTCTTTCTTGTCTCAATGCATCACATTTCTCCTAATTGCACTAATTTTTTTTGTTCCTACAGCATCGGTTTCTCAATTCCTCGAAAGAGCCACGACGTGCGTTCTTAGCAATTGATGGGTACCATGTGCACAGAGGCCAAGGGATCGATCAGCTGGCCAAAATCATCGTCAGTTCTCTTGCCCGTGACTTCGGACCTGGAGTGAAGTCACATGCACACAGCGAGCTGGGTATCTGCTACAGGCTGCTGAAGTGCAGCCACTGCAACACAAAAGGCCACGAAGTCCTGCGAGTGCAGCAAATTCCTTCGCCTACCTTCCCAACATGAACCAAGACTGCTTTAGATCATCTTATGTGTAAAGCAGCACACAAAAACAAGACATGAAAGGAGGAATACAATTGAACAGGCCAACCACTGCACTTGCAATTAGCTTATTTTGAAGGGAAAAAAAGGAGGGGGTAATACACATGCACAAGTGCACGACATTCAAATTTTTTTTAAGCACCGTTATGAGCAAAAGTCATTGTTGCATGTGGTGCACTTGTGGGTATGTACTATATACATATTTTTTAAAAGAATAAACTAGTGGCAAGTGCAACAGTTGTCCTGTTGAATCATATTAATCCTCTTGTGTCTTTTTTTCTGTGCGCTGCTTTACATGTTCAGATGCTCTGTCACCAATTCACCCGACTTTCAACCTTACTGAAACTTGGCAAATGCTGCCTGCCATGAAACGGCCCTTTTCAGGGCCACCCATGTGTTGTCCGGCTGGTTGCGAATGCTCCCAACTGTTACCCAGATAGCCTCCTTGAAACTTGAGAGGAGTTGTGCGGCGCATGTTGACTCTGCTGGCTGTATATTACTTTTGTATAATTAAGATTGTGCCACAGGGTCTTTTCAATTGAAAGTAATACATATAGCATGACCTTGCATTAATTATCTTTCATAAATGCTAATCACTACTCGAACAAATCGAGAACGTTTCTGTATTGCAGCAAATAAATGTAGAAACTGCATATGTCATCACACCTTTATTGCCCAAAAAATTGCATTTATTGCACATTCATCAAGCAAGTGACCTATGCAGGACACTATCTCTGCAAGCTCAGATGTGCACGCGCAGGCCTTGCATTTATGGCTTTGCTATCTCGGCAGCCCTCTGTTCTATTGCTACCTGTGAACGTGCCAAGCAGATTGGTCTGAACGGCATCACAAGTAGCTAAACACATTTTAGAGCGCAATGAACTGGGCTAGTTGGTACTACTTCATTATGTCACAGTGCGAGGAAAGAAGCCAAGGCACACAGTGCTGTGTCCCAGCTTTTTCCTCGTTCTGAGAGCACTGGAACAATGAACATTTGAGAACATTCACTTGGAGCTCCTACCATCACATTTGGCTACATGCTCCAAGCCCAGCTCGTCCAGACATGATTCAAGGCATCACAGTTGTGTTCGCATACATCATCTGTGTAGAGAACAAGTTATTTTGAATTGAAAAATGGCCATCCACCTGTTTTGTACAAGGCTACCAGGAAATCCATACTGATTTCTCAGAAAGGAAGACAAAAAATTCGTACTGTTCCTCGGCTCAAGCCTGGAACCAACACCTTTCCAGGGCTGTTTCTCTACAAGTGAGATAGCCAGTAGGCTAGCAATGGGCAGTGTAAGGGCCAATTAGTTGAAAAGTCAAAGCACACAGAATGTGGCAAATGGGTCCTGTGGAAACGTGCAGCAGCTTTTAGCAGAAGATTCTGCGTTAATATCTATTTATGAAAATCGAACTTGAAAGAAAAAACATTACTTGCAGCTGGTTATAAGCTACTTATACCTACTGTGCTTTCCACAGAACTCATTTGTCATATTCAGTCTCCATGCGCTTCAAACTGAATTTGCCCTCGCACTTTGATTACTAGCATACTGGTTAGCTTAAATGGTAGAGCGACCACCCCGAAAAAAAGTCGTTCTCGAGTTCAAACTGTGGACCATGTCAAATTTTTCACCAACTAAAATGCTGTTCTTTATGAGAAATCCATATGAATTTTCTCGTAGCTTTGTGCAACAAATGGGAGTGGATGGCCATTTTTACATTCATAACCCTTTCTATGTTGTGCAAAACTCCGCTGTTATAAACGAGTCATTTTCTAGCAGCCAACAGCACATCATAGTGTTTGTAGATCTGGAGTGCTTCCCAAAACGGACCACTGAGCAAGCTTATGTTATGAGGCCCAGCAGCACATAGTGCTGGCATTGTTGACATAGTTCCTTGAAAGGCAGTGGGGGTTAACATAGGCGGAAGTTGAGGCATCTCCGTTGTAGTGCAGACAAAACGGGTGCGGATAGTTCGTTCATGCTACTGAGAGAAAGTAACGGAAGACATGGCAGCAACACACAATGCCCTTTATGAGTTTGCAAGGCAGGCCAACTGCACCAAGGCGGATGAACTTCAAACAAGAGAGCCACATGGTGTTTCTAAGTGTCAGGCTGTACGTCACGAAAATTTAGCTCAAGAAAGTGAGCCCATAGTGTGCACTATAGGTGACCGCATCTGTTTGTATATAACATGGCAAATAAGCTGATTGGTACAAACTGAGTGAGAAGAGTTTAGCAAGAGTTTCATGCCACGTATTGAATGTGCTTGAAAAAGTGCGTGAGCCAACATGTTATTAGGCTGCTATCGAACAATGTATCTATAGTCGGGTACAACTTTAGAAAAAAGGAGAGGCCCCGCCCATATGACCGAAGCGCGGCAGCCGATTGCCTCCGCGGCAAAGAAGTAGTCCCGCTGACGCGACTAGGCCGAGTTCGAAGCGCGGGCGGCCATCTTCTCCTTGAGCGGAGTCACCGGCCGTCCGGCTCGTGACGTCAGTCTAGAGCGCGCGCCCATTGGTGGAAGCGCGTGTGCTTCCGCCTTTGAGGTGCAAATGCCGCTTTTTTCTAAAGTTGTACCCGACTATAGTTTTTCTTTTCTAGTAAGACCTGCATATCCGAAAGTTGGCCTCCCAGACAAATATGTATTATGGGTGTCATACTGTCAATTTTGATCACGATGGGACCTGACTGGGTAGAATTTCTCTACTGTGATTATTTACTGTATGCAAGTTGCAGAAACGAGTCAATCACTGTTGAGAAATTTGACCCTGATTGGGCTTAATTGCAATCAGCAGTGCACCATGTGACAACGGTATCATCCGAGTTAGTTTCTAAGTATGGTCTACATCCAAGCCGTGGATGGATCAACCTGTAAACCTAAAGCGGCGGCACTTACGAATGCAGTTTCGCAAAGTCGTACTCTGTCTTGCTGCAGCTTTTAGCACACCATTCTTTCTATAACTGTTTGAGACGCTTTGTATACAACTGTCTACATCACATGTTTTTGCTAGTCGTGTTGACTAGTGGCTAAGAAAGAACAAGATACATTTAAGAGTGGATAAATTGAACCTCCTGTGTAATAGATCTGTTTTCAACTTCATTTTGCAGTGTACTGTTAAATATTCAATTAGCAGAAGGCACTACCATGTTTGATGTTCCGCTTTTTCCAAGTCACCTAAAAAGTATAATTTATCTTTGCTCGAAATGATCATAACCAAAAAAAGAAAAATTAGTACTGTATTTCTAGCCTGAGATTTCATTCTATTTTTGCAAAAAGCAGAACATGAATGACTTCAGGTTCAATGCAATTGCAGTTTAATCAAGATTAGTTACTATAAAGCACATACATGACAATATTTTTGTTGCAACGTCGAGTCCCTTGAGATAATGTGCAACTCTGACGAATTACAGGCAGTTCTTCATAGATCGCGTCTGAAAGGGTTTAATGTAGTCGAATAAAAGCTCGCACTTGAATCGAAAGTTCAACCCGACTTGCAGCTCAGTGGTAGCAAGTTCTACTGTGCGTTTAGTTCTGATTTTTTTCTTTTTTTTTTTTGCACGAAGTTATACAGAACACACCCTCAATTGGTGCGCTGCTGGCAGGCACTGATTAGTTACTGCATATGCTACCTTTAGGTAGCGTAGTCAGTAACTCTAGCACTGATAAGAAGAAATCAGCGTCTTTAGGTTTGAACTCTTCCAAAAACACGCCCTTTCGTGAAAACGAGCAAGTGTAGCGCAAGAATTTTCAAAGGCTTTACGTTGCGAGGGGTGTTGGACGTGAACAATTCTGTCTCATCAATAATGCAATGTCCTGATGCACTGACAGCGCAAAGGTCATCAAAAGCAAGCTATCGCTTCCATTATAGCACTAAAAGCGCCTTCAAAGCAAAGCTTTCAAATTGAAATCACGGTTTACATGTATGTACAAAAAAAAACAAAACAAGAGGGGGGGGGGGGCTGGGCAGTCATCGACGCCCATTAGCAAAGCAATATTTGTTCGCGGCAATACCTAGTACATCTGAATTTGCTGCACAGCTTTAGCTTATATTTTGTGTGGTACCCGCGCGTTCATGCACGTTCACGATCGTGTCCCGATCATCGGAAATGATTTTTCAGAGCTCGACTGGCTCGATACCACATCTAGCGCAAGTTAACGATCAAAGAGCTCGATACCTATCGAAAGCGCAGAGCATGACACTCATACAAAGCACAATGTTGAATTGGAAGTTGCATCGGAACGTGTATCTTACCAATGACCTCACCTGCTATGGCGGGCGAGCGGAGTCGAGTACGAATATCCACGGGTGAAAAAGGCACCACACCTTCACGTGTGAGAAGACATACCCTAAACTCGATAGCGAGCGTTAATGTTAACATTACCGCGTACAAGAAACTAGCGAAAGAACAATTTACATCGCGCAAACGCTGCAAATTGCAAATAAACAATCCGCCATTGCAGACGATGTCGATGTTGATCGAGCTCTCCTCTGTACTGTAATAAAGGATTCGCGCTGTAGCCAGAAAACGTGTGCAAATACCGCTGCAATAATAATAATAATAATAATAACAACAATAATAATCTAAGCATTCATAAAGAAAGAAACAGACCTAAATCGATTCTGACTCTGTCCTCGTGGCTTGAAATGAAACTGCATTGCATTATTGTAATGAATGTAGTGCAGAAACCGCATGCACAAGTATGCATTATCAACACAGGAAGACACAACCAGGTTAAGCTTTGACAATAAGGCTTTATTAAAATGCTGGTTTGGTTCCTCCATAGCTTTGGGAAATCAATGTCATTTAACACCTCTACAATCAGTAATACAATATCTGAAATGAGAAATGGGCAGGTCAGCACATTCACCAATCGAACACTTTGCATTCCAGTCAATTATTAATTACAGCAGCAGTTGTGTCAGATAGAGCAGATGAGACATATGAGTGACTTAAATTTTATATTTAGTGGAAACCTCGGTCCAGTGCCAACATCAACACATAGTACTTTTCATATTTGTTGAGGCATGTGGTCATCATTGGCAATAATAATAATAATTTCTGGGGTTTTACGTGCCAAAACCGCGAGGTAGGTAAAGGCACGCTGTAGTCGAGGGCTCCTGAAATTTTGCCCATCTGGTGTTCTATAGACCATCTGGTGTTCTTTAACGTGCACTGCCATCGTACGTACACGGGCTTCTACCATTTCGCCTCCATCGAAATGTGACCGCCGCGGCAGAGATCGATCCATGACTTTTGGCTCGGCACTGTTGTGGCTGCCTCCAGCTTTGCAATGCTTTGCACTATGTGCAATGCCCGACTCGTTTCAGTTACTGTTTCAGGTGGGCTCTCATAGTCGTTATTGTCACTGCTTGACAATGTGTTAGCAATGACCACACAGTGAATGTGCTTGCACACTTTGAAGTGTATCAGGTGCGCACACACTGCACATTCATTGCATCTCAAGGGACAGCAAGCAGCATCCCCGACTTTTGTCACTGTATAAGAGTGCCCTTTAGTAGACTGAGATGGCACAGTCCACGTGCCGTCTTCGTTTAATTTGGCACAACCTGCCATTTCAGTGCCAGATCTGTGGTACCTTTCAACTGCACTCAACTTCTTGCCCTTTGATCATCTGGATTGCCCTCTTCATCAAAAAATGATATGTCAAGTCCATGAGTGCAGAAATTAGTTTATCAACACGCTTATTCTTCTTTCCCTCCAGCATACTGTGCTTCATCGTCCTGTGCATGCTCTCAAGGTGCATGTTGGTGTTGATACCTGCCCTCGTCCTAAAGCAGTAGGCCCGCACTGCATAGTTGTCCTTGAAGTACTTCAGAAAATCCCTCAGTTTTTCTTCCTCAGTGTCAAGGAATGATTGAAGATACTTTTCAAATTCTTGCTGGTCAAGGAACTCTAAAAGGAGTCGCACGTTGTGGTACACGTCTGGCCTCAGTTGTTTTTCTACACACTCATGTATCTTCTTCTGCCAATTCCTATCCACATGCCAGGTGCAGAGAAGTTTCTGCTGAGGGACACCCATAACTGACGACCATGCCTTGTAAAATTGTGAGGCGTCATCAGACATAAATGTCTTAGCAGCCACTTTTTCGTTGATGGCACACTCAAGAGACCTGAAAAAGCTGCCAAGTTTTCCTCATTCATCCTGTTGCAGATGAAATAGGCTATAGGTATACCTTATCCCACTTCATCTAGCACTAGAAGAGTGGTCAGCTCAAACTGTTACCCTGTAGTTCCATGTGTTGAGTCAAGACACACAGTGCCCGTGCCCAATTCTTCTAACAGCTCTTTTTGTGGCTCTGTCATCAAAGCAAGGGCAAAATCTGTTGCACCAAAAGTACCAGTTGGGTCCACTGCACCTTGTGCCTTATACAGACAGACAAGTGTTTCACCTTTGTCTTACATTGCTTTCACCCACATATCTACACTGACAGCATCATTGGTGTGACACTGTTCAGGAGCAGCAATGTGAAACTGCCGTTTGATGTTATGCAGAGTTATGCGTTCTGCCAAATGTGCTGGCCTCAGCTTACATGCCCCCAACAGATGTTCTTATATTATTCAATATGGTTTTCATGGGCACACCACGCTCCAGGTCCTCTGCTACGTTGGTTAACCCCTTTGGCCTTTTCTTTGTCACTCATCCTCAAGTGCTGAATTTCTGCTTTATGGCCATAATGCTTTCTTTGGTACCTTACATTTATGGTGATATCTTCAAGTGCCGGGCTCTGAGTGTTCTCCTTCTTCGTCACAGTAATAAATGAAAGACATATCTTACCGGACTTGCAGGTACCCTGACTTTTTTCTCGACGATTACCATGACCTTCCTTTGGCCTAGCCACTCCTGATCTATTAGAGTAGTAGTGGCTCCTCGTTTCCCCACTGGCCAGCTTTTTGGGAGCCGTGTGAAGAACAAACCAACAGTTCTCATTCGCCTCTTCCTGAGCTTTCCATTCACTGAATTCTGTAATACAAATACAACATAGTATCAGGGAGAGACATTAAACCAACGAAAATAGTTCAAAGGCCTTAGACATTGATTACAGGGGCGTAGCCAAGGGGGGGGGGGGGGGTTGGGGAGGTTCAAACCCCCCCCGAAATTTTTTCAATTTTGCTTGCGTATATAGGCACGCACACATACAAACGCACGCACGAATATACATAAAGTATGGTTGAACCCCTCCCCCAAAAAAATTTCTGGCTACGCCCCTGATAGATTAATGTCAAATGTTTTATTTTGCTCCCTCACTCTCTCTGCTTCACAAAATAAATTAAGTCCTTCAGTTACCCTTCATCTCATTCAGTGCACTGATATTCTTTGTGAAAAACTTCTGAAGCATAAGTTTTTGACCGAGCTTACGAATGTGCTATCAACGGCAAAAACGACTGGGTGATAAATGTGACATGAGATGAACATGGGTTTTAACAAAAATGGGTCATACAAATGAAGAAACAAAGTGTACGGCTTAACAGCGGAGGTCATCAAAAGGTATTAAAAAAGGCCTTTAAAAGGTTAAAACTTAAAAAGTAAGAACAATAAAAGTCAACAGGTTTTGCAAAAACACAAAATCTTTCTTCGAGAGCACACGTTTTCCCGAGTTTTGTGTGACCTTGCGGAGACCTTGTTGCACAGACTCAAGAAAACCAGTGATGTGCCTCCAAAAAACAGAGATGGGACAAAAACTGCTGTTATCCCATACGTGCACCAAGTGTCACATAGGATTAAGAAGGCTGCAGGGTGTGCAGGAGTCAGTGTAGTGTTTACCGCCCACAACAAACTTTGGAGGCCTGTGCAAGCGTGTAAACGTAAACAGTGAAAGGCCTGACATGCTGCAAGAAGCACACCACGCAGTTTTTGTCTTGCAAATGCGGCATCGTGTATAAGATTCCGCTCTCTTGTGGATGTGTTTACATCGGCCAAACTGGCCAATGTATTAACGATCGCTTGCGTGAACACGCCAACAATTTAAAAGTCTGACGGCAACATGGCCTTACACTGTGCAGCTTGCGGTTGTACCCCTTTTCTTGACCAGGCTGTCATAGCTCGAGAAATATATGATGCATCATGTGCAGAACAGCTCGGACCCAGCTGTGTCACTCTCGAAGAAAGAGTCTGCGTTTTTGCAAAACTTTTATTGTTGTTCTCACTTTTTAAGTGTTAACCTTTTCAAGGCCATTTTTAATACCTTTTTACAGCCTCCTTTGTTCAGCCGCATCATTGTTTCTTCATTTGGATGACCCGCTTTTTGTTAAAACCCATGTTCATCTCATGTCGCATTTATCACACAGCCGTTTTTGCCGTTGATAACGCATTCATGAGCTCGGTCAAAAACTTCTGTATGGTATCAAGGGTTTTTTCGCTTTGTCGCCCTGTTTCCATGGGCACGTTACCGCCTGTAATCTTTAGCGAGAAAAAAAAAAGCGTAAGGAAGAAAAAAAATACATTTTTTTTATAGTCTTGTTCTGAAGCACTCGATGTTACCACGTGATGAGTGTAGTGCATTAAATGTTAGTTGGAAGTAGCGCTCTATGTGTCGTTTTCACTGTCCCTGTCTTGTGCGCTCACCTGTTTCAACACATCATGTATCCACCGGACATATTTGCTCTGCTTTGTTTTTAGAGGGAAAACAAAAAAGCGACGCAAGCGGCAGTGTGATCGAGCAAATTGTGAAAATTAGTGCCTCTGTGCATACTTGTTTTCTTTTTTTTTTCCTACGCGACAAGCACATGCGAATTATAACTAGCTGGCACAGTGAATGCACGTGGAAGCGGTCATGTGCTGTACAGCCTCACCACAAAAGATGATAAAAATGCACTGACACTGTCTTTTCCTACAACTATAAACTGAAAACAGGTTGGGTACTCACCTTTATCTTTGTGGAACGCCTGCTGCACGTAGTCGGCGGCGAATTTGTGCGCTGCGATGTGATGCTCCACATATTTTTCCAGTGAAGACAGGCCAACGCCACAAACGTCGCATTTCATGGGAGTATTGACTTTTGCGGCTACTTGACGACACCGACGACACTTCGTGACACGTGCGCGGAGACCGCCGGCGGAGGTGAAGATGACACTAGGACACTAGGGACGAAATCCATCAAGCACGTGACATACTAGGCACTCCGTGGCGACACGGGGAAAAGTCAAAACTAACTTAGGGAAAGAAAGTCTTCAAGTGACGTCACACGTGAGTGACGTAGCAGTGACGTCATCTATTGTTCGCGAGAGAGCCCTTACTCCGGCGAAACGCATGTGTCTATTTAGCCGTCTACGGTGAGTATTGGAACACACCCAATGTCTGCGCAGTGCTCGCAGCAAATCGTCCACTATTTGAGCAGGTGTTGGCTCGCAGTAAGCGCAATTAAAGAACAATTGCGTATTAAACCTAAGAAAGAAAACAATAAAATAACAATATTTCATTGAATTCTTCTAAAGTTAATATATCGGTGTTTTTATAAATACGACACCACCACACCACCACTCGTGCGGTGCGGCCGCCGTTCTCTGATCTTTCACGAAAAGCACGGCGTGCGTGGCGCGAGTACGTGCGCAGTACTGCTGTACCGCCTTTACCAAGTGCAACACTTGCTCACGCAGACAGCAATCGATCCCTCGTCCTCATAACGGCGCGACATTTAGCAACAAACAAACAAAAAAAACGAACACTTTCACAAAAAACGCGGATATATTGTTTTTTCATGTGCATGTAGATATGCAATTGTGCACGCGCGCCAACCATGCTCTCCGGCGGAGTTGCTGTTTCCGATTGTTTAGGATCGCCAATTTTCAACACGGTAGCTTATTCAGGGTGTCTACCGAGTTGACATTTCTAAATTCCCTGAGTTTTCCAGGTTTTCCCTGAGTGTTTTTGCTGAAATTCCCTGAGTGAAACAGAAGTTTGTTTCATGTCAAGATGGGTAGAGACCATATCGCTCGGTGATGTCACTTTCTAATACGCATTTTAGAAAATGAAAACGACTTACTCCCATTTGAATAGTACATAGAACAGATAAACCTCAATATAGCGAAGTTGGTAAAAGCGGCAACTCACTTCGTTATATCGAAACTTCGTTAAACTGAAATTCGACCTGTCATGCAAGGCATAGTTACTGAAGGATTAATCTTAAACTGAAAAGGCCACAAGAATGCTCGACTAATATGGCAACATGAAAAACTTTTTTTTTATTTTTTGCGTGAAAAAAAAAATCAATTTTGTTGAGCCTGAGATGCAGCAATCACAGTTAGATGCCTTGCCAGAGTGTCACATGTAAAGACGAAACAAATGCGGGTTTAATGCACTGTGGAATTGCGCTTGTTCTGCTGCTGCGGGTTGTTGTCAAATCCTCGCGCGTTGCCCAGAGCAATGCAACGCCTTTGCTATCATGTTGCCCAACCGAACTATTTGCTCTCCACGAACGCACAACACTGAAAACCATCCCACGTTAGAAAAAAAGAGTCAGTTTCACCGCGAGAGCAAAATAGTAAATCCGATAGCAACAAAGAGGAATTTTATATGAATATAGGCTAGCAGCTCGCTCCTTCAGGAAACGCAGCCGCTGCACTAAGAGAAGTGCCCTATCTATGATCTATGGCTCAGGGACAGATTCAGGTACATAATGGGGGTGGGGGGGTACAAAGGCTGAAGCCAACGCTCAGCAGTACATTTTGGTGGGTCACGCATATTTACAACAGCCCAGAGGGGATTACGGCGGTGCCTAAGAAGCCTTCATTGGAAATGTGCATAGGGAAGCAGGAAAGGTTAGAGCAATGAGAGGTGGAGGGCAGGGACAAGATTCTCTTTACCCCTTTTGGACAGTGGCAGGCAAAGCAACCTGACAAAGGGGGCAAACTCGACAAGCAAGCCTGACAAAGGAGGTGGACGCAGGGACGTAGCCAGGGGGGGGGGTTTGGGGGTTCAAACCCCACCCGAAATTTTTCAGTTTAGCTTGCGTATATATACACGCGCACATACAAACGCACGCACGAACATACATAAAGTGTGGTTGAACCCCCCCCCCCGAAAAAAATTTCTGGCTACGGCCCTGGGTGGACGACAGGCACTGAAGGGAGGGGGCGGGGGCTGGCTTGGGGGAAGGGGGGGGGCGATCGCCGCTACCCCCCCCCCCCCCCGGGATCTGCCACTGCTATGGCTTCAACGAAAGTTTTGCAATTAGAGCACAACACATACAAAGGTATGAGCCGTATGCTGATCCCCACTAAAGATACCGCGGCGCACGCGACCACGCCCGCTGGTACAAAGTACGCACTTCCTGTCGGACTCACGCAGCCAGCACCCCCCCCCCCCCCTTCCCAACGCGCCGGCTCCTATCCAGGTGCCCATCGCGCGAATGAGACGGTCGGCTCGTTTCATCTCTGCTTAAGCCCCGTTCGTCGGCAGCGCTCGCGCACTTTCACTCGCACATGGAGCATGCGACGCGCGGGTGATGTAATCGCGATTTGGACTTGATAGGGAAGATCATGGCGAAGGCAAAAAATTCGCGTCGGAGTGTCTATATAATTGCTATCGCACAAAAAAAAAAGCAATATAGCTGCGGGCTAAGATCGCATGAAAGCACGGCAACAGCCTGAATTACGGCACATCCGATTATGGTGGAAACGTAACTGCTTTCCGACATCGCGCGCCGAATCGAGCATGTGGGACCCGTGCCGGTGTCGCGAATTTCGGTCGCCGCTATGCCATGGCTCTGAAAAGTTTTGTAATTCGGCTTTGTAGCAAACACCCACGTGGTGTGGCTGGTAATTGCCAGCTGCAGCCCCAAAAAATTTCAGTCGACTGCCTAAAACTTGTTTCAGCAGTGCCCTCATCGGGAAAAAAAGAAATAAAAAAGCTTTCACTTGCTGTGAATGGGCCCGTTAGTTACGCTAGCTCTCGCCTGGAAATTTATTATATTCTTCACGGAGTCCTAAATAGCATCTTTGAAGCACGGGATCAGAGCGAGTGAGCTCTCCGATAACAGCCAACAAGCGTCTTTTTTCTCGCCGATCGGGATGGCTTGCCAGATACGAGCCTTGTCGAAGGCATCCGCTTCCTGCGCGATCGCGATCGCTTGCAAGATAACTCAAGCTCGTTACATCTACTGCTACCGCTTCTACAACTAATCATGGTTGTTACTTGACACGCGGCGATAACAAAAACACCATATCGGGCGCTAACGCACAGCACGCGCGAGAAAGATTACATAACTACACCGCGTACTCCCAGAGCATCCTGACAACATTGCGCGATACGATGTGTCGTGGTTCGCGGTTCCCGCATGCCACGCATTAGCGGATTCTCTCCCACTTCACCGCTCCGAAGGCGATTACAGCATCAAGGTGCGCCACTTCCCCGCAGCCGCAGCGGCCGTTTGATTTGAAAAATGCGTTCACAAAATATCGAGCAAGCGCTACCGCGACTTTCGTCGCCTTTCAATAAAGATACTGTGGATTTTCCCTGATGGGAGCACAATTTCCCTGAGTTTTCCCTGAGAATTTCCAGACTACCCAAAATCCCTGAGAATTCCCGGTTTTCCCGGTTTTCCCGGTCGGTAGACACCCTGTTATTTCACCGCTAACTTGAAGTCCCAATCAGATCCTACAAGGGATGTTTTAGGAATGATCCCTATGCACATGTCTAAAGGACATCCTAAAAACCACCTTGTTGGGATGTGGGACGTTTGGACTTTTTTGGGAAGTCCCTGGGATGTAGTGTGTTGTCTGGGAGAAGATTTTTTAAGTTTTATTATTCCTGCGTTTAGATTTTACAAGTGTAGGTTAAACTTGAAGTATGAATCTTCTCTGAATATTCTTTTTCTGTTTCACTGACCCAAATACAAGAAAATGCCAGATTTGAAAAACAAGCAAGATAGTATGTTAATTGCCACTCGCCATGCATACTATAGCAATAAACCCTTATTTCAATTGTGAATGGTGGCTTTGGTCCTTGGCGTACCATCAACAGTGCGATTAATATGATCTACCAGAACGTCAGTAGATCTGTATAAAAATGCATGTGTTTGAATGGAAATGTGTCTATTATTTGTCATTTTTTTAGTATTTCTTCTGATTCAGTGTCTTCACTTATTGTGTGAACAATATGTGTTGAGTATTCATGTGCTTTTGTGAACTTTTTAAATTTATGCTATGCTAAGTATGCTATTGAAAATATTTAGCGTCTCTTTGTGAGTATTTTTCTAGCATCTATTGGGCTGTTTTAGGAGACATGCTTTTTGCCGCACACGCTGATAAGTACGAAATGGGGCAAGGCCCTCTTCAAGCTATTTCAGCTTTTTTCCATCTGTTTTCACTTTGAAAAAAAAAAATGAAAGTGATTGATACGCATGGCTTTTGTGGAGTATATAAGGTCATTGTGCTGCCCCACCAAATAAACTTTTCACTTATTTCCGCGAACGATTGTTGTCTACATTTTTCCACACCTTCATTACAAATTCATTTTTCTAAATACAGGAGTGCGGACAAATAGTTCTGTAGAAAAGAGTGCATATGAACCTTTGAGGGATATTATATATAGTGTCAGCAGAATTGCTAACTGAATTTTGCACTCAACTGATAGCGGTGTTTGCATGCAATTTCTTACACAAATATAATTTCCAGCATGTGAGGGGTCTTCAAGAAGCAAAATCTGATTGCATGGTCTACCCTTACTTTCGGTCTTTTATTTCTTGGGCATGATTAGGATAGGTCTTTCCTGCTGTGCACTCCCACACATTTTCTTGCACTTTTCAGGAGAATATATCAACTGAGAGCGCGTAAGGTGCTTAAGTTTGTAGTAATATTGTTTTATTTAGTGAGAGTATGACCTCACTAAAGAGACTACCGAGTACAAACGCTAGCATGAAAATATTAGTCTCTTTTATCTAAAGGCAATCGATGTCAGTGCACGTTAAAGAACCCCAGGTGGTCGAAATTTCCGCAGTCCTCCACTACGGCGTGCTTCATAATCAGAAAGTGGTTCTGGCACGTAAAACCCCATAAATTAATTAATTATCTAAACGCAATAAAACTGCGAGATTACAGCATATATTGCATCCGGCGCCCGCTGATGACGCGCTCATGTTTAGCGATACTTCATGCGCCAGAACAACGGCCAAAGCAAGAATATGCTCACGCAAAAGAAAAAAAAGCAACGAAAATGGCTATGTACAGGGGTTGCACAAGAGTAGTTTGTGCTGCAACGCGTCGCTTAAATTGCAGGTGGTGGTGGCGCCATCTACCAGGTGAGACATAAAGTGCGTCAGTGCACGGCCTTCAGTCAGCCCACTACCCCTCTCTAGAACACTTTACCATAGTACAGTGTACTACCATGGTGTACTAGAAGGGGCAGTAAAGCGGGCGGCAGCCTTCGCGTGACTCCGGCGGCGTCGCCAGCAGCGGCAGCGCTGCGATCGACCAATCTTGAAGAGGAGCACGCGAAACGTAGCAACCACGGCGACGCTCGCATGTGCTATGCGCGCGCTGTGTCTGTGGTTCAGGTGTTTGCGCGTAAGCACTTCGCTTATTTAGTTTGTATTATCTGCTAAGGACCAGAAACTACAAGACAGATTGGTTTTCCCACAGATGAAAACGAATTTTGAAAAAGTACTCCCCGCTTGAATAGAGCCACGCTCTTGAAAACACGGACACTTTCCATCGCAGTTGAGCCCAATTGGAACATATTCAACCGTTTCAGCAATCAGGATTGAGTTTGTTTAGCTTACAGAACTTGAAAGCGCAGACGAATCTCTGATAGAGAGCGAGTACATTCGGATCTTGGGTAATCGCAATAGGGAAGCCGTGTGAGAAAAGAATTAAAAACGTAGCTAGTCGCCGCAACTATCAAAGTAAGTTTAAACTAAACAGTTACACAGTGCGCTCGTTCTCTTTGCACAAGGCCTGAAAAAAAAAAGTGATCGCGCAAATGTACAACGTCACGCAGAATCAGCTGGTCTCGTTGCTGAGACAGCTATAATAAAACATTTGTGCACGAATTTGAACAGTCATATACGCCCACAGCAACAATTTATAGAAATCATGCCCGAAACACAAGGCAAGTAAGCTAAAAAATAGGTCTAGCACAGCACTGATGCATGCAGAAAGCCAAGTGGGAACTTGCAGGCTTCGGCGAGCAGTTAAACGAGCTACAGCATTTCACAAAGTGGACACAAGGTCATGGTCTCCGTAATCAGTGAATTAATATGACAATGCATCACAGACAATGCATCACAGAATATGAGTACACACATGAGGCAGTAGGGCACAGAGCATTGATATATGACATTGTTTTTCACACTAATGCAATGAGAGCATTACCATAGTAATGGGTAGAAAAACAACTGAATTACTGTACAAAAGGGAAGCCGCTTGCTTTGATTCAGCAAATCCTCGCAGCTGGCAAGGTAAAGCTCAGAAAATCTCAGAAATAACAGCAGGTGAGGAAGGCAAAAGTATAATGCATGCTGACAGAGTTGCCATGCAGCTAGTTTAGCCTGCTTAGTTTGAGGTGCTTGGCAAAATTGTTTCCTCAGCAGAATGGACTTATTCCCGCCTGTCACAAAAAAGTACAGTAGCATATAATAACGTAAAACCCAAAACTGCGTACTGTTATAGGCTCTTAGCGTGAATTTCTTAATCGACCTGCAATGGGGAAGCATGATGAATCATGTGCAACACATCCATAACACTCTCGCTATGAAGTTTGCGTCCACTGAATAACGTTCAATAGCAAATAACGTTCCCAATCGTTTCTTCGCTCTGGGTCTGCGGGCGCTTTAAACAACGAAAGCTTCGCCGTTTGTTTGCGTCGAGAGTACGCTGTGCTGCACCAGGAGCGAAGAAATGGTTCAAGCGTTGTTTTTTAGGAGCCATTCGCACGTTATAGCATCACACACTGAGAGAAAAGCGGGAGAATCACTTCCAAACAAGCGCGTTCCAGCCAAGGAGTCGGCGGTACGAGGCACCCGCCTTCAAGATTGAGCGACTGCAGCGCCGCCGCTTCGTTCGCCAGCGGCGGCGTCACCTGCCCCTATGGGTCGGTGCCTCCGCCCGCTTCACTGCCCTTTCTAGTACACTGTACCCATGGTTCTATAGTGTACTAGATTATTCTCCTAGTGGCGCGTCCACGAGGGAGGGACAATAGGCCGGTTGAAGCAAACGCCAGTAGATGCCACTGGTGGCGTTGTTGCGCCTTTTTCTAGTCGCCGAGCCGGTTCGGGCTGGTTTGGGCCGGTTCGGACGCGCTTTGCGACTGCTTACTTCGTTCGTCTGTAGTGCGACGCTATACTTTAAACGTGGTAGCACTTGTGAAAAAAACGGTGGAGTACTTGTTTTTGTTTTCTTTTTTTTCTCTGACGCTTCTATGTACGATGCTAAAAAGAAAAAAGAGAGTCTCGTTGTACGCCGTGAAATGGTGCAAGGAAACGCCGGAATAATTTTGTTTAGATGCGGTTCTGTAACCGATAACAAAGTACAAAAATTTTATCACAATCAATGTGCGTCTGTCGAGGCCTTTATTTATTTGTACGCCTTCTGGCATAGGAACGCAGCGCAGACGTTGCTGTGCACTTTTATGTAGTTTGTGACCAGCACGCGATTTAAATGTGATAGATATTGCGCCATAGAAGAAAAACAGGTCCATACATGCTGGGTTTGTGCAATGTATGATAAAAGTTGCGAATACATACTGCTGAGGCGATGTCTTGAACTGCAATGAATCCGCCGGTCTGCAGCCTTTACGCTAGCAGACGACGTTGTCGATACCAGTGTGTTGGCGTGGTTTTCAGAAACTTTCTATACGCTATACTACAGTAAATGCAGTCTTTTTGTGCTGTAATAAAAGAATCCGTTGCATAAGGAACACCTACAAACTCGGACAACGTCAAACGCACCGGGAGACAGCGGCCGGTCTACTAGAAAAAGGCGCAGCGGCGGCACCTGGTGGCGTCTACACAAACGGGCACGCGCGCTCCTTCCCGGACGCGTCACTAGGAAATTGTTCTAGTACACTCTAGCCTCATCGCTGCCCGCCCGGAGGGAACATTTTGGTGATGGCATTTCCAGCTGAAAAAGAAGTTGCCTTTAAGACACATTTGCCATGAATGCATCGGAAGCGTGAGTTCATTACGTTCGGTTGTTTCGTTTTAGCGCCCGTGTGTGAAGCCGCGGCAGCCTAACGTAATCCTTCGAACTTGAGCAGTCTGATGGCGTTTTTGTTGCAGCTGAAAGGCGATGGATCATTTTTGCCGCTTGTTCGCGGTTTCGTCGGCGCTCACGTTGGTGAGAGTACTGATGTTCACAAGTGAGCATAAAATAAGCATTTACAGGTGGTGCTTCCTTCGTTCGTGAACGGGAAACAATACGCAAGCGCGATGTTCCATTGACGAACTTAACGATGTCAAATTTAGCACGGCTGCTGTCACTGCGCCACAATGGTAGAAATCCGGCCTTCTTGGTAATACCATCGATGAACTTTTGATAACAGAAACGGGAAAAATTGCAAAGCTGGGTAAGCACTCCGTCCCTAAGGAATTGTGTTTCTTTATTGTGCAGTAGCGTGTGATTTGTTTTTGTGTATCTTGCCAAAAACAGAAGAAAAAAATGCGTGCCTCTGCGGATGGCATCTTAGTGTGGGCGGTATCGACAAACCATTTTGTTAAAAACAGGGTGCCGGAAGTGGCTGCGTACCCAGCTGCATGGAACACCACAGCCCCGCTGGAAAAACTGCCGCTGGACTCGAACTTCGCCTGGCTGCTGTGTGCCCTGCTCACAGCCACAGCATGGGTCATCTACATCACATTCTACAATGCCCGCGTGTTGGGCTTTCTCTTGACTAAAATCCTCAACCGCTTTGTGGGCAAGGCCTATCTCAAGATTGGTGAGTAATCAACATAAGGGGAAAGAGCCATTTCTTCCCAAAATACCAATAGCCTAGCTTTTTGGAAAGCCTTCTCAGCTGGCCACACGTTTAGCTGTATCCAAACATAAGTTGCATCTTTTGGGCTCGTGTTGTATGAAGCAATCATGCTGGATGGATATGCAATTTTTTTTTGCGCTATCTTGAAGTGAAAAAAACTGGCGAAGCTTGCACTAAGCCGCGCAAGCATTGAAACAGCGAAACTGGACGATTCTGAAGACTAATGTGGCTGCTTCTAGGTTGTTTCTGGGCCTTAACTAGGTGATGAGGGTTGCTTCTAGGTCATTGCTAGGCTTTAGCTAGGTGATGCTAAGTTGTTTCTACGTTGATCCTCAATGCAGAGAGATTTGAGTTAAACCGCACAGTCACGACATGGATGTCCAACCATAGACAAACTCAGGCTGAAAGCAAGCGTTCGTGCCTCTTATGTATCTTTAGTTACGTCATCGTTGGAGTAGGCCTTCCATCGTTTCGGGGTCTTCTCACAGCCGCCGTTGCCTTTCCCATTCCCTAGTGTTGGGCTAATTTGCTTCCTTCTTTAGTGGACCAGTGGTGGCACATACCCGTTTATGAATCGTGATACATATTACGGCTAGCTTAAACAGCTTTGCTGTTAAAAATTATGGCTCTAATCCACGCTGTGAAGGTGATTGGACAGCGAACCTGCAAATGACACCCAGAAAGATGTCGCTTGAATGGTCTTCTGCATTAGAATCGTACAACAGTGAGATTGGCATCTGACCTTCCCCTGTCCAAGAAGTGCATCTGATTTTGCTGTTTGGCCATGCATGTTTCGTCGTACGCTACTGTCTGACTGAACGTGTTTGTAGCTCATTGCTGTGGGTCATCCAAGTCGTCGATGTCCATCAGCCTCTTGCCTTCGTCTATCACCCCTTCATCCGGGAGATGTTCAAAAGGTAGTGGCTTGAAGCGAATGTTGTTGAACTTGTAGAGCAGACTCCGGAGAAGAACATCTATTAAATTTAGAATCTGCACCCTTGAAATAGTTGATAGCATTGTACCTCCGTAGCTTATGCTGAACGCATACGAGGAGTGATGTTGAGAACATCTATTAAATTTAGAATCTGCAGCTTTGAAACAGAGCATCCGAGCATGACGCCATTTTTTTTGCCCACGGAGACAAAATCGTTTCGGGGCAGAGGAGGTATTATACAGGTTCACTGTAAATATGTTCTGTTCTCACATCTAGATTTAAAACAGCTGTGTTTAACCTTGGCTACAGTCTATTGGTGCAGGCTGCATGAGGTCAGGGGAGACGCATGCACAGATACAGCCTGGGATCTTAGCCTAGGTAGTGTTCGATGCTTCCTGAAATGCCGCTAGGTGGCACTACGCTGATGACACCCTTCTGTCCAACCAAGTCGCACTGGATGGTTTGATGCCAAGTATTTTCCTTACCCCGTGCTCTCTGCCGAGAGCACGTGATTGCGACCATAACTGCCTGAATTATTTAGTTAGTATCCCTATCCTCTGTGGCTGTGCACAGATTATGGTTGCCATGGCCAGAAAGGAATTTAAGCAGTTACGAATTTTGGCAGCTGGTTTATGATAGTCAACATTACGATGATTCGCAAGAACAGGCGGTTGCTACTCACTTACGCCAGCTTCATTCAAGCATCAAGTTTTTTATTGTGGCACTTGTTTTCTGACAGGGGGTCAGGAGGGAATAGGGATGGGCTCTTTAAAGGGCTTGGATTCATTGTGAGCACATGTCATTGCAGAGCATGGTCTGGCCCAGTAAACTTTAGTTTTGTCCGAAATGGGCCTTAGGGAGTGCCTCTCTTCATAAATAGGCCTAAATATTCTCGAGGCTTGTTTTGTTGTGACAGCCATGGGCAGAATTATTTTGGCCGGTTTGAGAATTGACTGCTGTACGAAGTGTATTCAAAAAAGCTGAATAGGAGGACAAAAGTCTTGCTTACTGTTTCCTCATGAAAGGTGTGCAGACAAGCTAAAAAAAAAAAGAACAGTCCCTACCGATTATATGCAGGCTGTTAGAAGAACAGATCACCCCTGCAAAGTATTCCGTAAAATCCCGAGAAAGGGATGCTACCTGGGCCCCTTTTCGACAGATTTGAAATATGACCGAGCAAGCTCCCCCCTCCAAATCTCGTCCGATTATCTTGCTCGGGATTTTATGGTAGTTCAGGGATGCAACAGCTGCGCCAATTTGATACGATTCCTTATTTCTGCGCCAAGCTGAGCCAAAACCGGGGAATTGTTAAAATTGCGCCATGCTGCGCCAAAATGCCTGACCAGCTTAAAATTTTCTCACTTGCGCAAATTTGACCGAGAAATGGAGGCCGCGTTGGTCATCTGCAGTGTGGACATCGTCATCCAATACAGACGCGTGCGCAGACCTTAACCCTAACCCCCCGCGAAAGAAAAGAAAAAAAAGTCAGTTTCACCGGAAGGACGAAGCAATGAATGCGAAGTGAGGCTGGCAGCAAACTCTTTTGTATCCGATCTCGCGTAACTCTACAAAACGTTGGTGTAAGAGAATATGGCGTTTCCAGGGAAAGATGCTCTTTCTGCACAGTGTCTTCGCATTGAGAGCGCAGCACGTAGCAAGATATGCGAGCCGCACGCTGATAGCTGCCGAGATAGCGCGCGCGCCAGCTATCGCGGCCGCGCCTTTAGAATCAAAGTTCAAAAGTTGCTGCTCGAGCGACAGCCCCCCCCCCCCCTCTCGCGTCTTTTCATGCTCGTTCAAGACGGGCGGGGCGTTTCCTCTATGCTTTGATGGCAGGTTTCCCAAGCAGAGTGGTGTTATCGCATGCACCCTCCGAGCGACGGAGGTGGGCTGGCTCGTTTGATATCTGCTTCAGCCGCGTTCGTCGCCCGCACTTGCGCGCTTTTATCCACGGTAGAAAATATGCGCGGGGGGATGTTATCACTTTGGACTTTATACGGGACATGACTGCAAAAACCCGTCGAGAGTGTCCATATAGCTGCTATTGCAATAGAAAAGGACGGTGGTTCTCAAATTTCCTGATGCTTGTTTTATTGCGTGCAGAACGCTTTTTAAGCCACTTTTGCCGCAGTACACTGGCATCCTGTGGAAAAGCATATTGAGATTTAGAAGGGGCTATTAGGGGGGGGGGGGTACTAGCTCTCAGGGACACAGCACATTTTGTTCCTTAATTACTCGTTCGTGCACGCGCCGTGTAGTTACAAGTACCAGTATGATCGCTGACGTCTAAAAAATTATTGGCAATCATTTGGAGCTGCTGTGTATGGCGTTTCTGCGACCTTGAGAAACATTAGACAAAAGCCTATGGCAGTTTTCTTTTTTCGCTACCCCCACTTGCTCCTGCTTTACGAATCTCCCGAATTTCGAGGTTGCCAGGTTCGCAGGTCACATCAGCATTTCCAGTGCCTGTCGAATTATTTGACAGGTCCTGCAAATGCTAATGTGGACTTAGTCATTGTTCGCACTGTGGGGTGGCTCGACACACTGCTTTTATTGAAATAGCAGTGTTCACGTGCACCTTGCACGAATTAGCTGATGTTTAATGGTTTTTACGTATTTTTTCTTTTCTAAAAGTAAGCCTTCTTTGTTATACTTCTCCAAATTTAGGATTTTGGGCTAAAAAATTCAGTTTTTTTTTTTGCAACCTGCTCCAAATTTGGATTTTTGTGCTCCAAAAGCAACATTTTGCTGCGCCAAAAATTGCTCCAAATCCTATTTCGGCTGTTGCACCCCTGGTAGTTCATAAAAACAAAATCATTGCCCATATTGCCTCACGAGCGTTTAACTTGCAATCTACACTAAGGTTGAAATGTTTCTGTTGCAGGGTCTGTGTCCCTGTCGGTACTCTCGGGGAAGCTGATGTTCCGAGATGTCGCATATGCCACCCCGGATTACACTGTGCGAGCTCAGGATGGCTGGCTGGTTTTTCGCTGGTGGATTCCCTATGTCAAAAAGGAATTTCCTCGCAGTATGTGTTCATTTGTTTAACCGGAAGGGCAGAAAAAAGGGAATGCAGACCAGGAAGACTTGACTGGTCTTGAATACATGTGGGTGGCAGAAAAGACGCCTTATACGTGTGAGGACAGCCACTTGGTGTGCATGATCTATCCGGGATGTAATGGAGGTGCCAATAGTTGAGCAGTGGGAAATTGTGCGTTTCTGAAAAAAAGAAAAGCCACAGAACGTATGATCTACAGTCGCTGGTGCTGTTGTGCTTGCTGATAAAGATGTTCAAAGGCTCACTCTGTGGCCACGAGCGCTGATGAGTAACTCGGGGGACGAATTGCAACTCATGATTACTAAACCCACAGTTCGCGGGATCGAATCCCGGCCGCGGCATTTTTGATGGAGGCAAAAATGCTTGAGGCCCGTGTGCTTAGATTTAGGTGCAAAAACCCCAGACGGTCAGAATTTCCGGAGTCCTCCACTATGGTGTCTCTCATAATCATATCGTGGTTTTGGGACGTTAAAATCCAACAAATATTGTTAACTCATGAGAACTGAGTTGGACAAGGAAAGCAGAATGGTAGGTCTGAAAATTAATATGCAGAATACTAAAGTAATGTGCAACAGCCTCGGAAAAGAACAGCGCTGTGCGATAGGTAGCGAGGCACTGGAATTTGTTAAGGAATACAGTAAAAGCTCGTTAATTCGGATTTCTAGGGACCGGAAAAAATGTCCGAATTAACCGAATGTCCGAATTATCGAATGGCCGAAATAAACACAATAAATGCACGAGTTTTTTCAACATACCTTTACTTAACAAAGTAACCGCGGATGCTTGTCTGTTTTCGAGCAGAAATTCGCGCGGACACAATTTTTCTGAGCCCTTCAAGGTGCTCAGCAGCTCGCATGCTGTCTGCAGTGTCCGCAAAAGTTTCACCCATCATCCACGCTTTTCGGTTGGCACGGTAATCCACGGGAAGAATGTTGATGTTCTTAAAGCAGCGTGGCTTTTGAACCTTTCCGATAACGAGAAGCGGCAAGCGCTCTGTTCCCGTCACGTTGGGGGATAAAAGTACGGTTACTCGTTCCTTGCTTCTTGCCGCCGATTGAAGGATCCCCTTTCATCACTCTTCATCACTTCTTGTCGGGAGAGCCCGTTATTCAGAGCACGCAAAATTTCTACTTTGGTGGTGAAGTCCTTGGCCTCGCAGTTGGGCCGCTTCGCCGGCGTTGCCATCGGCGGAGAGTGCGGTCGCACGAGAAGTCAGCACAAAAGCACCAGCAACGATCAAGCTAAAGGAGCCGTACTGAAACGTTCCTCGATAAATCGGCGATCAACGATGCAGCACACCAATGGGAACAAACCAACAAAAACCACACGCGAAAAAAAGGCGTTCAACCAGTCTCAATCCAAGCCAAGTCGATAATTGATGTCCATGGCGATGCTGCGTTTGAGCTTCACTTTTGTTCCGAATTGTTCTTTTTTCGTTTTCGAGCCTCGCCAGCGGCCCGAAAGTCGCCGAATTATCCGATTTGCGGTCAAATCTGTCCGAAATAACGAGCGCCCAGTCTCATAGAGTGATGCGTATATTTACAGGGACCAGATGACGAGTCCGAATTAACCGATTTTCCGAATTAACGAGAGTCGAATTAACGAGCTTTTACTGTACTTAGAACAGGTAGTAACCGTGGAGCCAAACCATGAGACTGATACCACTATCCCTCAAGAGGTAGGTGTATAACAGCTGCATCTTACCGGTACTCATTTACAGAGCAGAAGCCTGGAGGCTTACAAAGAGGGTTCAACTTAAATGGAAAGGAAAATGACAGGTGTAACCTTAAGAGACAAGAGGGTCAGGGAACAAACGGGTGTTAAGGACATCATAGTCGAAATCAAGAAGAAGAAATGGACAGGGCACGTGGTGAATAGGCAAGATCAGTGGATTCCAAGAGAAGGGGAGACAGCACGTTCGGGTGGGATGAAGCTTGCGGGTGGAACAGGGCCCTGCAGTCGGGCTGATGGTGACTACCCGCCATGACAGCAAGGCAACAGCGAGAGTTTAAACTGGGCCATGTCTCCTGGCTGATTACGAGGAAAACACTGGGCCTACATTAAGATCCCCATTTTCTAGACTTGCCTTAACAGTGCACGTGGTCCTCAGCCTCGCCTTGGTTGGCCTGCTGCTGACTGGCACTGCAGTTGACCTTTACGCAAAGCGCACGAGATTCTCCTGTGTTAGTGTACTCTGTGGCTAAATCTTTGTGCCCATTAGAACAGATCATTTTAAGCTACACACAATTGCGCAGCATACGGCGTCAATATCTATGATGTCACAGTGAGGTGGTGCAGGAACTTATTAACCTGTATCTTCTTGCACATTTTCTCGCTTACCAAGTATCTTGCCGCCAGTAAGAGCGGTGCTTTCGGTATTGGGAAATTGCAGCTTACCAACATGTGACCGTTTGTTTTTCTTGCTTTAAACAGCAACGATGTATTAAAGGGGTCTGCTCTATGCACGGCAGGTGCAGAAGCCTAACTCTGGTTCCAGCCGCACACAGTCGTACCGTGCACATGTTCACGTCCCCTTCGGGCGAATAAGGCAACAGGCTAGGTCAACAAACAACACTTGATTGCTACGCTCCCAAGGGTGGAGACTGCTGGCACTAGAGAGCCCTCTGTCCGGCCGGCTCTTTTATCACACCTGCAAGGGTTGTTTCCCTCGCAGTAGGGTGGGCTAGTGGTTCTTAGAACAGGGGCTCCCTCTCCACGTGGCTGGTTCGTTCCCACTGCCAGTTCGTGCTCTCCCACACTCTTGACCATTGTCATGTGTGCATTGCACGTGCGCTATGAACCACGTTTGCTTCCCTGAAATGGCTTTTTCAATTCTTGCGAGCACTTAGGCTACAACACGATCAGATTCACATTGTAATTTAGGCATTGTACCGAGAGAGCTACACCTGAATTGCCTTTACTGAAGGTTGGGACTAAGCTCGACCATCTTCTAGTGCATGGCCGAGCTCTTTGCCATCACAAGAGTTCTGGCTGTTGGACACACATTTTCTTTGCCAATAACCTTCAAATGCTAACAAGCTGGCAGAGAAACTAAAGCTTATGCTGATATCAAGGCAAAAATAAGACAGTGACACACAACTCCTGTCTCTATGTCTTAAACTGAAGCTTCATTAAGCTGAAGCTTTCTGGCCTTGATCAATGGCAAATGTAGATATATGGGGGTTGTTGCGGTAGTCTTCTGATGGCTTCAAACATGCAGATGCAGGCATTTATCACATACGGACATACCATTGTGCTGCAGCCACTGTGGTTGCCTTGCGCAAGGACACAATGTCGCAGCCTGACACGATGCCATTCACGAGATTTGAGGCCCACAATGCAGAGAAGGGAATTCGTGGCGGTCAAGAAAAGGAACCTCAGTACGCTTACTCTCTGCTGGAAGCTCCCAAGTGTTGTTGTACATTGTGACTGTGTATGTGGTTTCCTTTACCGTGTTTTTAATACAGCACATTTTTAAAGTGTTAAAACTATGTATTATCAACAACATTTAATGTACCTATGACATCAGTGGGACAGCCAGTCAGATCCACCATGGGTGTCGCTCACCCATGCGACATTCCGTGGGCTGAAGACTCGATTGGCCGTATCCATAGCGCTGCACATGAACGAAGCTTTGCAATAAAATATGCAGAACAGTTGAATCGTTCTGCTGGTGATCCGAAGAACTTGGGCTGGACTTGAGATGGTGCGCGCCCTCTCTAACCGAGTGGAGCACCTGCTACCCCTGAACCTTCTCGCTCACCACAGTGGGGCACACGACAGACACATGGCGCTTCTCACCGATCAGCGAGATCCCAATGACAAACCTATCAAGGAATCTGCTTTGCCGCTACGTCTGTCCACTAGGGGTGTGCGAATATTTGAGTTTCGAATCGAATAATTCGATTCAACTTTCGAATAGCTAGTATTCGAAGTTTCGAATAATTTGACAGGACGAATATCTAAAGCGTGACAAAGGCCAATGGTGCAACTTGGTTAGGGTGGGGTGGCTAAAACTAAAGCTAACGTCGCCGTTCGTTAAACCTTCACTGACATCCTGGTTCAAAAGCGAGCACATGTTGATCTTAAAGGAGAATACAGTAGAAGCTCGTTATAACGAAGCGGGATATAACGAAGCAATCGTAATTCCCCTTGAAATACCCATAGGCGCCCATGTATTTAAAACCTCATTTTAACGAAGCAAAAATTTCCTCGCAATGGATATAACGAACCTTTTTTTTTCCCCACCGAGCATTTACTGATCATTTTGGTAGCCGGCAAGTCAATGTCTTATAGCGCGCGATGGTTTACGTCCCATCATGGATGCGGTAATTCAAAACTCGCGCCTCGCGCTCCCGAGGAGCCGCCTGCCAACACGCGCGAGGGTGCGCGTCTGCCTGCCTCCGCTTTCCACTGAAACTCGTGGACCCACCCGCGCACGTCTCCCGGCCCCCCCCTCTCCCGTGGAACTCGTGGACCCGCCCGCTCTCCTGTTGCGCGCGTGGACGGCGACACGGCCAACGCAACGCGGCGACTGCGGGCCTTGTTGTTGCTTGTCGTTCGCTGCGTGTGCATCAGAACAGCGTCTCTCTCGGTTCCCGCCGCTAGGCAGAAGATGGACGACGGCAACGGCAAATGAAAGTGAAAAATGATTACAATTGAGCAGAAGGCGGCTATGTTGAAAGCCGTTAGTCCAGCGTCAAGAAGAGAAAAAAGTTGCCCAAGATTTCGGCGTAGCGTTGATCACGGTACCGCAAGCGTGTAATCGACCGAATTCGACTCTATATGAGCATGAAGCGCGAGACTACAATCTACCTCTACATGGCGATCGAGATGCTACAGGCTACTTGGATGTCTGTAACAGGAAGCACGATCGCCAACTGCTTCCGTCATGCCTCATTTGGCGTTAACAGCGGCGGTGACAGCGAAGATATCGATGCTGCCGCCAATGAGGGTGCTGCGGGTGACCAAGACGTGGTGTCGTGGGACGCTCTCCTTGACGCCGGAGTTGTGCCCGACTGCGACACCTTCTGCACGTACATGTACGTCAGTGCCGATGCTGACGCGGTGACAACCGAAGAGCTGACAGAGGCTGAAATTGTGCGCGTGGAGACAGGGGTGGTGAATGACGACAGTGATGTGTCGACGACAGCCCCGAGTTGGCGAACCCGATGTTCCGACGTCCGCGCAAGCGCTGGATGCGGCAGACCTGCTGCGCCGCTTTTTCGGCGCTCACGATGACGGCGAGGACGGACTCGACATAGCGGCAGCGGCCGAAAAGGCCATCATCCGTCTGAGGAAGACACGGCAGAAGTCTATTAAGGACTTTTTTTCTGCTAAGTGAGCCGCCAGCTGGTGTGCCGAGTTTGGCGTGAATAAAGTAGTTGTTTGCTGTTCTTTCTTTTTCTTTTGCTAGTTTTTCTCCGTGCGGCGGCCGTTTTTCGTTTGTGTGGCGGGCTGCTGTGGGATTTGGTGGCGAGTACATCCTCTCTTGCGTGCTAATTGTCGGTAGAAATGGATATTGGCTATAACAAACTAATGGTTATAACGAAGTAATTACGACTCCCCCTTCAACTTCGGTATAACGAGGTTTTACTGTATGTCATTTCCGCACGTAGAAAAACACATGAAAAATGCCAGGCCTGCGCTGAAACCGCAGCACAGTCACAGTGAAAGCTGGAAGAGTGGCATTTCTAGAGCCCGTCAAGCTCTCTTGGGGCTACAATACAAGTACACTAGAAAGGTACCCACTACGCCATAAATCACAATTTTTGTGAAGTTGTGAAGCACCCACCACGACATTATTCGTCATTCTGCGGAGAAGCGAGGTACCATCTATGAGGCATTATGTGCACTTTGTTGACGCGACGACTGATGACGATGAAGAATTGTGGCTCAGCCCTTCGTAATGGGTTGGAATCTTTAAACGGCCCACCAGTTATGTAATTTGCATTGGGGGACACCCAGTCGCTATTTCCCTTTCCTGTCATGCTGTATAACATACATTGACGTGGGAGAGAGATGGAGGGGGGGGGGGGGCGAAGAACTTTACTGAGACCCCGAGAAAATGGATCATGCGCTTATGGGCTTCCTTGGCAACCAATACAAGTGCACTTGCGAGGAACCCACTACGCTATAAATCATTGTAATTTTTGAGAAGTAGGGCAGCAGGCACTGTGCCATTTTTCGTCATTCTACGGAGAGCGATGGTACCTGCTAAACGCATATAAGGCATTATGCGCACTTTGTTGATGCTTTGCCTGATGATGATGAAGAATTATGGCAGAGCCCTTTGTAATGGGTTGGAAGCATTCAACAACCTATTCGTTGCGCAATTCGCATTGTGTGACGCCTGGTTACAGAATTCGCGTTGTGTGACGCTTGGTGCTTATTTTACTCTCCTACCACGCTATATTGCATATGCTAATGTGGTTCCTTCCCGAGATGAAGCCTGTATAGGACCTTTTTGCAAAGCAGTTTCAGGGACCGGCATGGCTCAGAGGTTGAATACTGGGCTCCCACGCAGAGGGCCCACGTTCGAACCTCGTTCCATCCTGGAATTTTTTCTTAATTCAGTGATTCCACTCCTGCGCCAACTGCGCCAAAGTGCGCCAAATTGTATTTACTGCTCCAGCCTGATAATATCGACGAAAATTGCGCCAAACTGCGCCAGTGTCTCGGGTTTGGGGGCGTCTATCACTGGCAATCGTACGGCCGGCGCGTCCGAACATGTGCAGTTTGATCTTGGGGCTGCCAAAGTCACAACCATGGACCAAGAATTATTACGCTGAATAAATAGCGCTCGCGCGTGCGTCCCGAATAAGCCACGATGCCATGCACGGTGCCGACGCAGCTTCTGTTCTGCAAGTCGGCTCGACAGCAAAACGCGCTCTCCGCAGAGTATTGCAAATCACTTCTGCGGAATCCCGCAAGGTGGCGGAAGGGTTAAGAAAGGGAAAATAGACAACCACCCGTTTGTAGCACGAAGCCACAAGGAAATCCATACGGATTTCTCGGAAAATAAAGCCTCTTAGTCGCCGAAAAATTCGTCCTGGTCCGGGGATCGAACCCTGCGGTTTGAGCAGAGAAGGGTGCCAAATCCGACACGGTGTGACCTACGTCCCGTGTGCCGTCGGCGTGGTTTATGCCATCCCACTCTCGTGTGGTAAGACCTATGTTGGTCAAACTGGAAGATGCGTCAACGAGCGGCTCAGGGAACACGCGCAAAAGATTAACAAGAATGCAGATAAAGGAGCCCATCTTGTGGCTCATATTAACGCTTGCTGCAATTGTGAGGCACGATTTGAAGGGACGTCGATCCTTGGCAGGAGCCGCAATGAGCATGCGCGGCTGGCTTTAGAAGCCTATCATATCAGAAAAAGGGCTCATCTTTGCATAAGCAACACGTCTCTGTCTCTGCACTCATCTGAGTTTGATTTCATTTCATCGCGTATGTAATACACTGATTCATTGTTTCCACTCTGTTTCACTTTTGTTTTTATGTTGATTGCGTGGCGCATGTGCGGTAAGGCTGCCTTGGAGGTATAAATGCATTGACAATCGCCGTAATAAAGTCAGTTGATAGTCGGCGCTTGTGTGCGTCGTTTCTTTCTTTGTGGTGCATCTTTATGTTTGCGCTGTAAGGGTACTTCTAGTAAGATGACCTGACTTAGGCCTGCTAAACCCTCAGTGATTGGCTTTGCACGTAAAAATTTGTTCACGCTGGGCAGTTGTCACTGCCGCACTGCACCACTAGTTCAGAAACTCCCATCGTTCCGGCGCTCAATTAAAACGCTGCTGTGAACGGGCGCCCGGAGACTTTTGGGCCTGGAGAACTCATGGCGATGAAGCACAACATTACCGTTGTCAAATGAGCCATGTTACGCGACCATAGGGGAATAGAAAGACTAGCTACCGTACCCCCCTCTGTTAGGAGGTTAGGAGTGGTGCTGCTGACTGGAATGGCGGCTCTTCTGTCAACATGCCTGCGCTCCCATAAAAGCTTAAACAAAAACCACTCCCCAACAAGTGCGTAATGAAGCTGTCAGCACACCGTAGCGTCCCTGATTTTTTTCCTTTGTCTTGCCATAACTAGCGGTACACGTTTCGTGTAAATATACTATTCGATGTTCAATATTTTTGGCCACTATTCCGCACTATTCGATTCAAATTCGATTTGAGATTAAATTTCACTACTCGCACACCCCTACTGTCCACACCTCGTGGTGTTTTGAGACCAGAGATAAGTTTGTAAACCATAGCGTAGACTTTACAAAGGAGCTGTGGGAGGCACACCTTGCCAACTTGAGCCCGGAAATGAAATTTGTTTGCACCCTCTTGGGATCCCTCCCATGTACAAAGACATACTTGGAGAAAAGCTTGTCTGGCTTACGAGTATTTTCGAGTGTTGTACCAGCCGTCGGTGAAAGGAGCTCCGCTTGTTGTGTGCAAAGGTGCCGCTTGTTGCAGCATGCGCTGATGCAGAGGCCCGTGTGTTTGTGCTCCTCAATGGCCTGGAGCTTCACATCTACAACCGGTCTGAGCTGTATGCACGCCTGGAGCACCTGTTTGGCCTGGAACCCAGTGTGCTGCCGCCCAGTGAGCAGCCCAAGCCAGAGGAGCCTGGCAACGCAGAGCTACAAGGTCATCCTTGGCGGGACCTTGTTCCGGTTGTCAAGGTGCCGAGCCTTTGAGTATAATCCGAGTTATTTTTGGGGCTGTTTTATACTCTAGCCTTGGGCGTGCATTGGTCTATGTGCAGCTGATTAGTATGTATGTTTACATTGCCACCATGAAATGCTTCTGAAGGAGAGAGGATTTAGTCAGGCTATGCTCGGAAAATTAAGAAATAAGATTGCTTTGTCAATGTTCAAGAATATATTGCCTCTAAAATTGGGTCTGTGGAGCAAAAAGTAGTGTTGAACATAGTTTGAACTGCCCAATGATTTATTTATTTGTTAACCTATTTATTTCAAGTGCTCAAGGGGAGACCCTGCCTTTGATACATATTTCTTTATTTTTGTGCCTATTTTTATGAAGACTATGTACCTTTTTATGTGCAGTGATCTTTTCTAGTACATTCTTTTGCAGTTTTTAAAATGTCAAGCATTTCATGTACCTTGTTAAGAGCAAAATTTATTTCTAGGCTGTGAGAGTTCAAAGCACAGTAACCTCGAGTGAATGTTGTGTGCAGTTAAATAAGAATGTGCTTTGTAAGTCTCGCAGTTTAGAAATAAATCTTGAGGCGGGAGCCCATCTCGTCGGGAAGTGACATGACATCACAAAAAGTAAAAGAGGGACACTCCCCGGCCTTGTGCACAATCTTTTTGTCACAATGGAAACGCAAGGGGGTACCGTCATTTCGATGCAGAATGCATTCCCAGTGGTGTTTTGAAGACGGCTCTTCATGTCGTGGTGCAGTCGATTCAAAACTTCAGCTGGGGAAGGCCTTTGAAGGCACTTTGTTCTTGTTAACGTCATTGACTGGCTCTTTTAGCCGCTGTTCAAAACATTGTGAACAGGGCTCATCTTTTTTGTATTCTTTATTGTGGTCCTGCTTTTACTTTTTGAGAAATAAATCTTGCTCCTAGCAATACAGCAACTATTTACTTTCTTGCAACTACTTATTTTCTTAGGACAATAATGGCATGTGTGAAATCGGCGCATATACTGTGAAAGTTTCATAAGAATGTGCTCAAAAAAAAAAGCATGTTTCTGAAGCAGGGTCTGGCCCTTTACTGCACAATCTTTTGTTTTGTCAAAATATTATTCATGGAGTTGCATGGAAGCATAACAGCAGCTGTACTACCACCGAAGTTTTAACTAGAGCTGTGCGAATAGCAAAATTTTGGGTGCAAAGTGAATTCAAATAATAAAGATGGAGTGCGAATCGAATAATTTTCGAATATTTCTGAAACATTTTTCGAATACTTCGAAGTGATATCACAGAAAAAAGTTGCAGAGAATCCCGAAGTATGTTCTTATGAGATAGCAACATGAAAGTGTTTCTTTTTGCTAGGTTAATGAAGCGCTGGCACAGGGTAGTGTTTCATAGTTGTCTTATCAAGAATGAGGCAATGTAGAGGCCGAATTGTATTTATGTACATGATTTGGTGCAACCGAAGTGTTGCTGACAACACTTTACACATGATAGGCAAAGATGCCATTTTCTCAGCCTCTCCTCTTCTTTCAACTTCTGTGGAAGCCCTACTGATGTGGCGGACAAGGGTGTGCTCCCTTCAAGTCCGGAGTTCCAAATCTGCCTCGTAGACGTCGACATATAAGAACATCTGAATTTTTGGATGCTAAAAAGCTTCGGCTTCCAATTTTTCAGACTTCCTGCCTAAATTTCAGGTCCAAAACAACATTAATTGAGCCCCCACCTCTGCCACATCTTTCATCTCCATGTTGGAACCAGCGTTTTCTTGAGTTAATCCATTTGCGACCATAGCGGAGCTTGAAAGGCAGCTTTGCCGCAATACGGGGGTGTGATGAGGTGAAACATATTGAAAATCTCTAGGGGTCATTTTCAATCGGACGTTGACTGTACTTGTTTTTAGGAAGTTCGAATAGTTTGAATAGTAAAATTGCAGTGCGAATCGAATAGCAAACGCTATTCGAAAAATATTCGAAATTTCGAATATTCGCACCCCCCTAGTTTTAACAGTTTGCGTTAGTAGAAAAAAGGCATGCTGCACGTTTGCAATAATGAGTAAGTAAAGAACAAGTTGAAGGGGAAAGGCAGTGGGTGGGGCAGAAGAGAGCAATTGCTCTTGCTTGTTGAAGAAAGCTCGTTTCCCCTCTTCTAGCAGTGCGTCATTCCCAATCAGATTGAACATATGAACGAGGAAACAGATCGTAGGAGCTAGATTGAGCCAAAACGCGGCCGTAAACTGAACAGGAAGGCAGAGAAGGAATGTAGGAAAGGTTAACGACACTACGTCCAGTTTGCTGGCAGAACATTTACTACATGTCAAAGAATGAAGAGGATCTAGGAATTACAGAAAATATTGAAAAATTGCACCCACTACTTGGGCAATCCTCGGCCTTGGGTATGGGCCATGCACAGAGGACAACAGCGGAGGGCAGAGCAGAACGTATAATAAAACAACGACACCACGCACAGTGTTTTAGCAATCTGGCTCAAACATTACAACGTAGAAGCGGAGATGTAAGGGCACACGCAAGACGCAGCGACGCGGTAACACGTGAATACATCAAACTCCTATTTAAAAATTTCGGCATACGACCTGAAAACATGCTGCACAAATGCTGAATCGAAAATGGATTTACACTTGCGGTCTTCACAATCAGAAGGAATTACTTGGCCATAGAACTGTCTAGGGCCCATTTCCATTTCTGAGAAGAACAGACACCATGAAGACAATTAAACCAAAACTCTGACCACGATTAAAAGCAAATAAAGGCACGACGTTTCGGCCCCCGTACGGGAGCCGAAACGTCGTGCTTTTATTTGCTTTTAATCGTGGTCAGAGTTTTGTTTTAATTGTCTTCATGTCTGTTCCTGACCAGACGGATTTCCGTCCAACTATTGATTTCAACAGACCCCATGTGCACTTTGTTGCATTTGCACAACATAGCAACATTCTGTCGTTACAAACGATTACGAGATGACAATGTTTTTGTAATCTGCACAATTAAAAGGATGTGTAGCTGTGCTTAAGAAATTTTTCCATTCTTCATGGTGTTCAGAAATGCACTTACCTATATCACTGCATGCTGGTGCATGCAGCTTGGATATCTTGGGCATGATTGCTTCACACAACACAAGCCCAAAAGATGTAGCTTGTACAGTGGAACCTCGTTAATGCGTACCTGCCGGGAACGCCACATAACTACGCGCTAAACGGTAGTACACATTAACCACCAAGTAAAAATTTGCATCTCCTCGCGTACGCCATCGCCGCTAGCAAAGAAATAAATGCAGTGCCACAGCAAATATTGCCGAAAGTACCCACTGCAAAGTCTTTTCTTTTTTTTCGCCAAACTGGAGAAAAGATTCTGGTACTCTCGCACGACTGTCCAATAGTGCCGATAGCGCGCGGTGGCGACGCCACGGAACATTTCGGAACTAGGGTCCAGTATACGTAGCGACAGAACGGACACTGCAGTGTCGGCTCTCCGCAATATTTGTGTGTGCGTCTATACTGCAATCTACTACTAAATGAAAACTGACACAGTTCCAGTGAAACGCTGTACGGCTGCGTGGAGCCGATCGTCTCCTGGCTAGTTGCGTGCAGCATGTCGCCTTCTCGGCTCATGCCGTCACTGCCGGGCCGCCGGGCCGCTTGCTGTACCGCACGCGCGCATTTGTCGTGGGAGTGTTCTTCGTACCCACTTCGCTCCAGACCGTGCACAGATGCGACGATGAGCACAGATGAGCTTGTTCGGTTAACGCGGCGATGACGAACTTCCTGCAAGCGATGCGCACTCCGCGACGCTCTAGGAGTCCTGCCAGCGGATGGTAGCGCGTTTGGGCGATCGCCCAATAAAAGCGTGCAGTATGGTTACAACAGCGCTATGCTTGCTGAACCGTACGCGTGCGTTTAGCGTGATAGCGTCTATCCAAAGAGGTTTCTCGTCGCCCACGACTAGCAACGCTCAACTCCGCAACAGCGAGCTGCTTTCGTTTCTACAAAGCGGCGCGCACTTGAACACGGCCCCGCACAACGAGGCGGCAGAAATCAGCTGCCCAGCGCGTTCAGGTTGTCGCCTATTAAAAGCGTGCAGTAGGCTTAAAGCAGTGCTGCGCCGCACGCGTGCCCGAGCAGATATCTGGAAGATACTTATTGTGATAAGGTTGTCGGCGATAAGTCATGCTGGCGCATTCGTCGGTGGCCGCCGCCTCACCCTCGTTCTTTGCCAATGCTTACCCGCAAAGGCGTCGCCGCAATCGCGCGGAAGTCGGAATCAGTGATCGACCGATCTACGCACTTCTCGAAAAGACTGAAAACCTTTGGCGGCACGTTGTGGTGTCGGGAAGTTCAGCGGCGCAGTAAAATTTTATGGCACAAAACGTTATCGCGGTACGCAGGGTACGCACTAACCGGTAGGCGTAGTGTGAAGCACTACGGCTTAAGCGGTCAGCGAATGCATTAGGCTCTATGAGACTCGGTCGGGGATTCGTTGCAGCTACGTTTTAACCGTTGGTACGCTTAAAGCGGGTACGTATTAACGAGGTTCGACTGTATTTGGATACAGTGTGGCCAGCTGAGAAGGCTTTCCAAGAAGCTTTGGGGAGAAACCAGATCTAGTTGAGCCAATCTTGAGATAAGCCTTGCCCAACACGCGGGCATTGTAGAATCTGGTGTAGATGACCCATGCCGGGGCTGTGAGCAGAGCACACAGCAGCCAGGCCAAGTCCAGAGGCAGGTGTTCCACGCAGCCACTTGCGGCACCCTGCGAGCTCTTGTTTCTTTAGCACTAAGCGACACAAGCATAAATAGGGAGGTGTGCTCACTTTCACCTGCCCTATTGCCATCACCCTTTTTTCCTCGTCAGGCTTTGCCTCGCTGGCTTTGTTTCGTCGGCCAGCTACGCCCGTACACTTGTTGTAAGGCTGTTGTGCTCGTCTTTAACACTTTCGTGACTGCACCTATTCCCATCGATAGTATGTTATCGATGGCTTCAAGATCAAGTTTTGGCACTCTCTGAGCGGTTCTGGACAGCTAACGCAATACAAAGCATAAAAAAACCTTGTTTTTTATCAGTTTTGTTTGCGAGTTTGTTTTTCCACCGCGGGGAGATTTTTAAAGCTCGTTCGCAGTCGGGTAGGTGAGCGCTCGTTGTTTCAGACTTCGCGTCGAGGCCGCTCGCGGGTGCTCCACAGAAACGGCGAATTTTGACGGATTCCGATTAATATGAGCGGGAATCTCTGGATGATGGTAGCACCACAGATACGGAAGACGACTTCGATTCGCCAGGCTTCAATACGGACGGCGAAAGTGCGTCAAACCTCCCCAGAACATCAGCAGCTATCCACCAGTAAGTTTCGTCTTCTCCTTGGGTCGTTTTATCGTCGATGTAAATGTATCCGGTGCGTTCTAAAAATAACAGCTCTTATCTGCAAGGTGTTAACTTCATTCGGGCGGGAGCATTTGGCGCCGGCTGCAGAAAGAGCGCAGTTCTCTTCGCGAAGACGGCGCGGAGCGGACTTTGACCCAACGCTCTGGTGTGCTGCGCGGCGGCATCTTCGTGTTGTTTTTTACCGCAGAAGTCGTCAGAGAGATATGCAACCACACAGACAAGTATGCGTGGACGCATACTTTCGAAAAGCCAACATACAGTGAGAGGGACGGATCCATGGAGGGATGGAACCACACAGATAAGTATGCGTGGACGCATACTTTCGAAAAGCCAACATACAGTGAGAGGGACGGATCCATGGAGGAAGGTTATTGAAGAGAAGATGAGCAAGTTCGTCTCGCTCCATGTGTACATGGTAATCGTTGAAGTCCCGCGCTTGCATTGGTGTTGGTGTCGACGACACATATTTCCAGACCTTCGTCCACCGTCAGTGATGCCACGGAAAAGGTTCAAGGCTTCTTGAGTGTCTCTGATCTGAAGAAGATGACCGTCCCATCCCACCAGAAGCTTCACCACGTGTCTTCTCTATTGCAACACATGAACGATTCTTCTACGCTATTTTTTAACCCCGTCGGAACCTTTCAGTGGATGAGAAAATGGTGAAATGTGAAGGTCGGTATGGTATTCGGTAGTATATGAGCGAGAAAGAGGTCAAATGAGGGTACAATTATGGATTTTTGCAGATTTGGAAGAGGCTGCACTGTTCATTTCAACAAATACACAGGAAAATTGAAAAATACCAGAACTGCAAACTATGCTAGGAATGTTGAACAGAAAAAAATTGTTTTTTTCCCGAAACATGCGCAGCCAGCCTTTGTTTTACCGCATCAAGAACCTGCATCGCGCGGTGGCATGAAAGGCACTAGTGCCTATATTCTTGCATTTATGTAAATAATCTTTGTTCTTACAGAGCTTATAATTCCACTATTATTTTACGAGGGCTTTCCGTTCAAAACATATATTTCGATTTTTTTAAATGTGTAACCTTTGCAGAGTAGCATTGATGTTTTTATGAATCTTTCTTTCTTTTTGATGCATTTTTCTTTTTTTGATAATTTTTTTATTATATTCGAATAAATTCGTTGTTTGAAATTAATACTGCTGCAAAGACCGATTCTTCCTCTATCATTTGATACCCTACACTTTAGCATCAGTTATCTTCTGTGGCAGGCAAAAAATATTTCCTGGACTAGCCAAAAACAACCGATTTTTCCGCGGTCACGAAAGTGTTAACTTGGTGTTTGTTACATTCGTGGTGAGCTTCGGAAGCAGCATGAAATGCGATGCGAGTGACCTATGGAATCAAGTCACAGAAAGACTCCCCATGCATGCTTCACTAACGTTGAACACTACGGGCAGTGCGATTGGAGCGACGACAGAGCATGCTTAGAATAACCTAGAGCTGAGCTAGTCCGTTAGTATTCATTCTAAAAGACAGGGCGTGCAAACACGGACGTTTGTGGTATCTTGACTTCTTTCTTGTGTCCGTGTTTGCCTGCCCCGTCTTTTAGGACCAAGTATGCACGTTGGCGGAACTGACAAGTGATAAGATAAACACCATTTGTCATGATCAAGAAAACGGCCACGAGAGCAAAAATGACACAAAAATGGCGCGTGTGAGTGAACACGAAGAATCGGTATATGGCGCCAACGTTTCCAAGTTCATAAGAAGGATGCACACTATGAAAAGCGTCTTGCAGCATTTGAGCTTCACTCATCAGGCAAAGATCACAATCTTATTCAAATAAACATTCACTTGTTCTGGAATACTTGGTGTTTTTTGGCACTTATTAGAGAATAACACAATTGGAACATATTTGGAACAATTGGAATAACACAACCAGACAATGTTGTCACCGAGCGTAGCCCCGTTGTCCTCACGCTGTAATATTCACAATGACCTTTGTGGAGATAGATTTTGCACGAAGCTTACCCTACGAGGCGACCGGGAAGGGACGCGACGTTCTCCACTGCCGCAGCGAACAAAGACGCTACGGCCGGGTTCGTCGACTCTCCGTCACGGCGCAGAAAAGGCACTCGAGGCAGGTTGTCAAACATGGGTTTATTAACCCCAGATGCAGCACAGTACGACAGTCACGGGCTTGCAGGCCGTAAAGGGAACTCCGCAAGACCGATCGAGTACGCTTGCCAGCGGTGCTACGACTATCACACAAAGGGCAGCAGTCGAGCACACTAACGAGAAGCCGCCTGCTAGAGCAGCGCTTCAACCTCTCGTGCAGGCCTGAGAGCATCTGACGCGGGCAAGCCCGCGCCAAACAGAAGCGAGCTCATGGGGGAAGGGGGTTGTCACTGGTGGCCAATGAGGACAAGCATTGCGCAGTGACGTAAGCTAGCTTGGTGGTGTGAGCATTGTTCAGGCATGTTCGGATGCGTGGCTCGTGCGGGGAAGACCAACACATGGCTCGCACCGAGCAAAAAGGCCTGGCGGCGTAGCCACGGTAGCCATGTCGCCGATTAACGGCGGTTCCCGGCGCTTGAGCCGCGTGGGGCCAGCACGCGCTAGCTGGGGAACGAGGCGCCAAAGGGGAGGGCGCGCTCGATTCCCACATTCCCCCCTCCTAAAGACCGAGGCCAACCTGTGAAAGAGGCTGTCCGAGGCCAAGTGGCAAGGTCAGCTCAGCCGCAAGGGGGCTGGCCAACGGGGCAAAATCCAACAGGGGAGTGTTTTCCCGAAGGTACCAGTCCATAAGTCGGCCATAGTCACACCAAACGTCCCACCAAATGTTCCACCACTGGGGAGAGCCCACTGCCGGGAGAAGGTCCGCAGCCCAGGAGGAAAGGGGAAGACTGGACAAGGGCGGGCAGCCAGCCCGCTTGAAGTTCCCGAATTGGAGAGGTTGGCAGCCGAGAACGTACGAGGCGTGGCTGCCAGTTGCATGCGGTAGCCAACCGCCGAAAGTCGCTGAGGCGGGGGCCACACAGGAACGGCAGGCCGGAACAGCAGGCAGCCAGGAACGGAGGCCGGAGCGACCACGCTCGGGCCTGGGCCGAAGCTTGAGTGGGCGGACCAGCCACTGAGGGCGGCTGCCAAAGCTGCCAGGTGGGTTAGGCAGGGTGGAGGTGGCTGCAGGCCAGGAGGCAGGAACCAGGCCCCCGCAGGAAGGACCAGGGAACAGCAGGCCAGCTGGTCAGGAACAGGTTGGTGGCCTGGTAGAGCCAGGTGCAGGGAGACGACTGGGCGACGCAGGAATGGACAGGAGTGCCCCCGGCATAGCTGGCTTGTTCAAAAAGGGTGCCTGCCTGACAGTGCTGCCCAACAAAGCGGGCGCTTGCGAGGTTATGGCTTGGACAATTTGTCGGAGGGTATTTTCGGCTAAGAGGGCCTTCTACCACTTCCAGACGTGTGCCGCTGCACCTTAGCGGTTATTCTCCATTCACTGTCATGGTATGGAATAAAGTCCAGCTACCTGTCAATGGGAGAAAGGCTGTTTAGGTGCGTTTCTGCAAGTTGTACCGATGGCGTGGCTTGGAGCCAGCCTTCTCACGGTTTTCCTGCGGTTTGGTGACCGCCTCCCCCCCTCCCAAGTCGTTGCTGCGGGCAACGAAAGGTTTGAGGTCGGAGATGTTAACTGGACCGCCGACTTGCCTCCCTTGGGAGTCAGCCAGCTTGTACACCAGAGGCGACACTGTGGTCTGCACTCGGTATGGGCCCAACCACTTGGCCAACAGGGAGGCAGAGATGCCTTTGGTGGCGTCACTCAAGACGTGATTGCGCCTGAGGACGAGATCGCAAACGTCGTAGTGCACTTCCCTATGCGACCGGTCGTATTGAGCCTTCTGTCCAGCTCGCGCTTTTGCCAGGTTGGAACGCGTCAGGTTGAGGGCTGCATCCATCCGTGAGCGCAGTTCCGCCGCGTAGCCAGACGGGCCGGCATTCGTGGCGGATGCCCTGCTGCTGCCCTTCTGCTGCCCCGCTGCTGCTCCGCAGAACAGGGTCCATGGGGTTAGGCAGCTCTCTCCCAAAGTTGAGGAAAGTGGGCATGTACCCGGTTGGAACGGTTCACCGTGGACACCAAGGAGAAGCCTATCTCGTTAAGACGGGGATCCCAATCCCTGTGTTGCTGCGCAAAGGCTGTCAGCATGGGCTTGAGGTTTCGGTTTATCCGCTCAGTCGGGTTGGCCTGTGGGTGATACGTGGTTGTTTTGCGGTGCTTAGTGCCAAAGGCAGCACACGCATCCACAAACACCTTGGCCGTGAAGTAGGACGCATTGTCGGTGATCAACTGCGCCGGAAAGCCAAAGCGGGTAAAGACCTTGGTCACCTTGTCCCTGATTGCCCGTGCCGTTAGCTTCCAAAGGGGAAAAAGCTCGATCCACTTCGTGAAGTGATCTGTGACAGCCAGGAGAAAAACATGGCCTCTCCGGCTTCTTGGGAAAGGTCCCATAATGTCACAGGCCGCGACTTGCCAGGGTTGTTGGCTGTTGATCGGCTGCATGAGCCTGGGAGGCTTGCCCCCACGAGGCTTCACGCATTGGCACACACGGCATGAGCGGGCGTAGTGAAGGGCATCACGCTTCATGCCAGGCCAGGTAGCAGAGCGGCACAACTTGTGAAAAGTCTTAAGGCCACTCGCATGTCCGGCCAACCGCGAGTCGTGGAAGTAGCCGAGGGTGGCTTTCCTTAGACTGCGGGGTATCGCCACCTTGAAAGACTCCTGGGGAGCTTCTTCAGATGGGACATAGTGCAGGAGAATGCCATCAGCATCAAGCAGATAAGAGTCCCACATGCCCGCAGCAATACCAGTCTGCGTCCGGCACTCAGCGCCGACAGCAACACCAGCTGTCCGTTTGCGCCCGGTGGCTTGACCGCCACGCTCCTCTTGGGAGCTCAGTTTTTTGAGCCCGTCAACAATTTGCCGACAAAAAGGATCGTCCTGCTGTGCCTTGAGTAGGTCCTCTCTGCTGAAGACGATACTGGCGGACGTGACAGGGTCTACCTGGTATGCGCCCTCACCCGAGGCGGTCGACTCGAAAGTCACTTTGCCGTTGGGGTTCGCGCCTTTCTATCCAATGGAGCCAGAGGCCCCGGAGTCTACTTGGTGCGACTGCTCTTGGGAGTGGCGGACACAAGTGTTGGACGCCAAAACGGGGGCACACGACAAGGCGTCAGCCACGACGTTCGAACTCCCTTTCCGGTAGCGCACAACAAAGTTGTACCACTGCAAGGTCAACGCCCAGCGCGCGAGGCGGCCCGAGGGCTTGCTCAAGCGCTTAAGCCAGGTGAGTGCTGGTCGAGGTAAGCAGCGCAAAAGACGAAGACAGAGTACCGTATTTAGTCGATTCTACCGCGCCCTCGATTGTAACGCGCACCCGTTTTCCGCGCACCAAAAAAAAAAAAAAAAGTAATACATCGATTCTAACGCACACCCATTTTTTCGTGAGAGAAAAGAACAAAAAAGTCCGTAGGAGTTAAACTTCGCATATTCATAAGAACAAGAATTTGGGTTTTAAAGAACTAAAGTTTCAAAAAAGTAAAACACAAAGTCAAAAAGCGGGCCTGGCCGCTAAAACTGTCACCACTACGGCGGCGATACGAGTCGCATAATGGATCAGTCCTCGTCGCTGTCGGACAACTCCTTGTCGCTGTAAGCGCTCTTCGATTTCGGGAAACCGGCCCTGCTTTGGTCCATTGAAACCTTTTCGTGAAGCTTTGCTGTAAAAAATCTTCCGCTTCTATTTGCGCCAGTCTCGCACGCACGTTGCGGGAACTCCGAATGACTCGATGCCGCCCGATTTCCGCCCGTCTCAGCACATGTAATAACTATTCTTTTAAATGCTGCATCGTGGTGCACTCGCCGAGTATTTGGAGTCGGCACTTCCATGCCGTCGATGCGAACGCAGAACGGGATGACAATCTCCTCAGCACACGTACGAACTGAAACAATAATGGCAGAAATGGCCAAGGCGCGTAGGAGGCGGCCATTTTGAAATGCCGATGGCAATACGATAACCGAGTTTCTTTTCTTTTTTTTCTGTACTTGATTCTAACGCGCATGCGATTTTTGAACTCGTTTTACCGAAAAAAAGGTGTGCGTTAGATTCGAGTAAATATGGTAAAGGAGGGACACAAAACGAGCGCCGACTTTCAACTGAAAATTTAATGAAGAAACACCAAACATATACTTTTTTTTTTTGTGCGCATGCTCTCTCAAGGCAAGGGAAAAAGGAAAAAAGAAAACACTTCTGTTAGGCACGAGGCAACATATCAATTTCAGTTGAAAGTCGGCGCTTGTGTTGTGTCCCTCCTTTACTCTGTCTTCGTCTTTTGCGCTCTTTACCTCGACCAGCTGTGAATCGTTACCAACTTGCCCACTTTTCAATTCTACAGGTGAGTGCGATGTGGTCCGTCTCCACCACTAATGGCACACCATTGACGTAGCAGTCTAACTTCCGGAGAGCAAAAACTATTGCGAGACATTCCCTTTCAGTCACGCTGTAGTTGCACTCGGCGGCGTTAAGTGACCGGCTCGCAAAGGCGACTGGTCGGAGGACGCCGTCGTGCTCCTGAAGCAGTACCGCCCCGAGACCCAGGTCGCTCGCGTCCGCTTGGACAACGAACTCCCTGTTGAGGTCGGGTAGCTTCAGATCGGCTGTGGCCACTAAAGCTTCGGAGAGCGCCCTAAAGTCTCGCTCTTGCTCCGGGCCCCAGGTCCATCGTGCTGACTTTTTCAACAGTGTGGTCAAGGGCACGTGGAGGTCCGCGCAGTTTGGGATGAACTGTCGGTAGTAGTTCACCATGCCCAAAAAGTGCCTCAGGCCCTGAATGTTTGCCGGCATAGGGTACTCCACAATGGCTCGTACCTTCTCCTCGCACGGCAGAACGCGACCACTCTTGATGCTAAAGTTCAATAGTAAAATGCGAGTCTCAGCTATTTGAGCTTTCTTCGGGTTCAAGGTCAACCCAGCGGCACGCAAGCTCTCGAGGACATCCTCCAAGCGGCGGAGGTGCTCCTCGAACGTTCGAGAGAAGATAACGATGTCATCCAGGTACGCCATGGTGAATTGCCATTTAGCGTCCCCGAGGATGCGGTCAATCAGTCTCTGGAACGTAGCTGCAGCTCCAGAACAGCCAAACGGCATGCGGGTAAACTTGTACAGACCTCTGTGAGAGGTGAACGCAATTTTCTCCGCATCAGCCGGCTCCATCTGAACCTGCAGGTAACCGCGGCTAGCATCCAAAGTGTGAAGTAGCAGGCACCGCCTAGATCAGCCACGATCGAGTCAACGTTAGGCATAGGATAAGCATCCTTCCTCGTGACCTCGTTCAGCCGGCGGTAGTCCACACAAAGCCAATAGGAGCCGTCTCTTTTGGGGACCATTACCACCAGTGAACCCCAGGGTCTGTTTTGAGCGTTGGACAACTCCGGTCTCAATCAAATCATCCAATGCCTGGTCAATTGACTTCCTCTTGGCCACACTGATGGGGCGAGGATTGCATTTCCACGGTTGTGCGTCGCCTGTGTCAATCCGGTGCCTCACAAGAAAGCTGCAACCCGGGCGTTCAGTGAACATATCGCTGAAACGAGTCAGCAGCGACGACAGGCGTGCCTTCTCATGTTTCGGCAAGCTGTCTGGCAAAGGTGGCAGCGAGTGATCCGAGCTGCTGCTTACTGGGGTGGTCTCTGGCCTAGCCGAGACCTCGTTCACCACGGTAGCGCTATACCCGAGAGAAAGCTGTAGGCACGGACCGTTTTCCGCCACGCCAGCCAAAGGGCCAGTCTTGGCGTCGGAGTGAGAGACACGGGCCGAGGGGGCTACGTTTTGTCTCCTCTTCTCCTGCACCCTCATGCCATTCGGCGACTTACAGGCAGCCGAGACCAGCGAATGGTCGTAGGGTGCCGGAAGGGCCGTCCCTGTAGCCTCCGCTCGCGACGTCTATCACGATACCCGTGCGCACGAGAAAGTTGCGACCAAGAATCACGGGCACGGAAAGACCCGGGAGATGCATGAAGCGCTGTCGGCGCGCGCGATTCTCCCAGCGCACAACCAACCGCGCAGCGCCGCACGAGGTGGTGGTACTGCTGGCGAGATGGAAGGCAGTGTCGCAAACTCGAATGCGGACAGAGCTGCCGCGCAAATGAGCCATAACCTCTTCGCCGAACAGCGAGATCTAAGCCCCGCTATCCAGCAACTACGCAAACTCTCGACCAGCGATGGTAAGGGTGATGAACGGAGCCGGCGTGGCTGGAAAGTCATGTCCAGGGCGACACGCCATCGGTGCGAGAGGTTGGGTTACACCCCCATGCTCTGTACTGCTGTCGCCGCCGCCGAGGGGGAGCTCACCGACGGCTCACCCCGTTTCCCGACGGGTGAGCAGGCCCTTGCGTCGGGTGGGGTGCGTTGCATGATCGCGCAGTGTGGCCACGCTCATGACAGCGGTAGCAGACGACGCTTTTTCCCTCATCAGTAAGGGATTGTGGCGACCCTTGAGAGCTAGGAGGCCTCCGTTCGCTAGCCGCAGGGGGGGCCCCGTGATCGGATCTCCCCTCGTGCATTGGAGCACGGGGGTTCCGTTCTCGTTCGCCCTGCAGTGCAAAGGGGCACGCCCGGGCGTACGAGTACGGGTCGAGAGCGCGGTCCGACACTTCGGGCGCTTCTCGTTGCTCTCTCGCGGCCGAGGCCACCTATGATTAGGGGGATTATGGGGTGACGAGTCACCACCAGCCCACACACAACGAGGCTCGAGAGAAGCGGACGGCGGTGGCGGCAGGCGGTAGGCTCTCGCCACCAGTATGTTGCCCTGAATACACTTCGCATCAGAGGCCAGCTCGTTCAGGTTACGTTAACGGGCACTCTGAAGGTAAGTGGCGAAGGTGGGATGAGCCTGGCGAATGGCTCGTTCTGCCTTCTCAGCATCTGATGCCGTATGGTCGGCAAGAAGGTAGAGCTCCTGGAAAGCCTGGACGTACTCGAGGAGAGATTCGTCGGGATGCTGTGTTCGGAGCTCTAGCTCACGACGCATGCGGCGCTCATAGTCAGGAGGAAGGAATTCGCTACGGAAGAGCGCCCTAAACTCCTCCATCGACCGAGCTTGGTGGCCGACAAGTTGGTACCACTGCGCCGCTTGGGCTGTCAACGACACGGAAAACGCTGCCTAGCATTGTGCCGTCGTTTAGCCGCATTGCCTGCTGATAGCGGTGCAGCACCTCGAGGTACTTTGTGGCACTCATGCGGTCCGAATAACCGCTGTACTCGGGCAGAGGCACCCTAAGGCTACTCAGTGCGCTTGGCTGAGGGGACTCGAGGTCTCCCTTTAAAGCACAAGGCTGCGAGCGCGCCGCTTCCACCAGGACGTTTAGGAGCTGCACAACAGTTGCGTGCAGCAGTGATTGCTCCGACGCAGGCGCGGCCGTAACAGGGTCGCATGCCTATATCCGGCATGCACGTCAGACTGAAAAGGGCCAGTAAACGGCATGGAGGAGTGTAGGGTTGTTTCCGCTCCGATGGGTGCATGAGGCCTCGTGCGATAGGCAAACGGATCGACCGCGGAGCACGGTGGCTTGTGCCCGTCCGTGTCTGTTTCGTCCGTTGTCTGAGAAAATTTTGCGTAAGAAGTGTTGATAACGGTGGCTCACGTTTGTCGAAAGTGCCGCCTACGCGAGCCTGAGGCATGCGAGAGTCGGGAAACGCGGAGACGTCGGCCAAGTGAGCTGGCTCGCGCACGACATTGTCAACCCTTTGCGCTCCTGACCAAGGTGGGTCAGTGAGAGCGTGCATGCCGACACCTAAGTGGCCTGGGAAAGAAGGTGCGGGTGCGGCGGTTTGGGCCATCAATGCGCTGCTGACAAGGAAAGGCCAGTGAGTGGAGACGACGCATAGGCGGGGCCCGTAAGCGCGTGTGTCTCGAAGAGCTGAGAAAGCCCGCAACTGGCTTGGCTGGGACTGTAGTCCACATTCGAGCGGATGTCAGAGTGAAAGCTCAATGTATGACAACTTCTAAAACAGCAATATTATCAATAGCAATGCCCTACTTACCGAGAAATTTAGCTAAATGTATCACATGATGAGCGCCACGAGTGAGACATTTTCGAAGTGATCCCGATGACGTATGAGAGTCTGCCTACAATAAATCACTAGTAATCAAACTAGCAGCATTAAAAAAAGAACCTTCCGTGCACCAAAAGACGTAATAAAATGCTGTTTGTTCATTTCCGTTTGGTTCATGGAAAAAAGAACCTCTGTGACGTTGCCATGGGGAACGGCACGCATGGTTTAAAGGTTCCGTTTTCGCCGAACTGCGCTTCGCCCGGCGCCCTGCTTCGCTCACGCGGTCACATCCCAGTGGTAGTTTCGGGATCGCGTACTGCCGCGTGTGTTTTGCACGCTCGTGAAAGTCGCTCTGACAGAAAGTTTGACAAAATGCTGCATGCAACGACGCCGGCACTACGAGCCCTCAGCAACATACCGCGTTCATCGGGGCTCAAGTCGCTGAATTGGAGCCCAGCGTCGCGAGCCAATGTCTTGTTGTCAAGTTCTCCGTCCACATCCATTGCGGTGATTGCGGCAAGCTTCGATGGCTTCGATGGCCGCTGTTGCTCCTGTGGGTCCCGCTACTTTTGCTCTGCTGCTACTAGTGTCGGCGGCCGCGCAGTAAAGGCGGGCAACGTTGGGCACGGCAGCAGTGACGTATGAAAGTCGGATTGCAGGCGGGTGATTTCAAGTGTGCTAACGCGATGCGGACCACTAAAAACGTGATTTTATTTCAAAATAAGCACTTCCTTGGCATAAAAGTAGCACTACATGGTTTCTGGACCGCTATTTCAACAATCAACATCGACTTAATGTTTGCCTTTAGTGTCTCTTTAACGGCGGTTCCCGGTGCTCGAGCCGCGCGGGGCCAGCACACGCGCTAGCTGGGGAACGAGGCGCCAAAGGGGAGGGCGCGCTCGATTCCCACACCTTATACTGTCTTTTTTTCCTCGTTCAAATTTTGATATTTTGTCTTGCATCCAAATAAGCGGGAGCCTTGTTGACAATGACAGCAAAGGGCATGAAGAGCATGCCACCCCATTTGCTGTCCTTGTGACATCTTTTAAAAATTTGTGAGCCTTTTACCTTAAAGGGGCCCTGCTACACCTTTCTGAGTGGCAATGGAATAGTCTCATTATTGACGTATGACTCTTTACGAGTCATATGCCGCAAACATTTTTCGAATCCGTCAAGTCTAAGTGGTGTTACCAAATTATAGAAATCACGTTGCGCAGCTTTCTCCCTCTACTCAACGCCGCTAGTGTGCGGAAAGCTAGGCAGGGAGGGAGCGCGGAGGTGCGAGGCTCCGCACAAGAGCGCCGGCGGAATTTTTTGCTTCATTTTTTTCTCTCTGACGTCTGGGCGCAACCACGTGGTCTGTGGTGCAACTTCCGGTCGGCTCGCGTGTCCTCGTCGAGCGGAGGAGCGGAGCCCGCGCGTGCTTGAAAACTGCGCGTCGGTTTGGTAATGTTGGGTGTGCACTTCGAACTGCCGTAGTGTTTTCATCGCTCTGCCAACCATGGAAGCAAACCTGCGCGCGCGTTTGGAACGAATGACAGCTGAGATGGGTTTCGACCCATACTCCGATACACCGCCTCGTAAGACGGCACTGGCAGACGACCCCGAACCGCCGCCATCACCGGATGCCAGCATTGTTATCGGAGAAATGCTGCACGCCTGCCTAGGTTGGTCGTGAGAACGTGCCGACGATGCAGTTCCCAGCTGACGAGGCAACACTCGAACGCCTGGCACTATCAGCGGCAACCGGCGATGGTCAAAAGCACAGAAATATTCACGTTTTCGGCACTGCGCGTGGTGAAGAAAACGGAACCACGCAACTACGAGCAGACGAGCTGTCGGTGAGACCGGAAGTGCTATGATTAATGTTTGTTCGGTGTTTTTAACGTGATAACAGAATATAAACATACATATTATCTACTTATAGAACTTAAAATTAACAACGAAAGTAATAATGAGGGTGTTATCGTGATTATAACATCAGCCAATGGTGGAACTGCCGACAATCGCGTCATATTTTGCGGACTAATACATCATTTGTCGAGAGAAGAGGGAGCGATTTTCAGCTGACTTTGAGAATTTATTGTAAATTCCAGGCCGTGCGCATCGCTATAATATTTGGCTCGCGTGTTCTCAGGAGCCTCGACTACCGATCGGCAGCGCTTTTTGAGCATGCTCAAAAAGTGTTGCAGGGCCCCTTTAATTGGGATTTTTGCTTTTATTTCACTATGTTTATTGGTGAGACAGATTCGCATATTGCGCATTTTTGATACGATTCCGTTTTCCTGTGCCAAGCTGCTCGAAAAGCTTAAAAGTTAAGAAATGGAAAATAGACAACCGCCCATTTGTAGCACGAAGCACAAGAAAATCCATACGGATTTCTCAGAAATAAAGCCTCTTAGCCGCTGAAAAATTCGTCCTGGTCCGGGGTTCGAACCCGGGACCAACGCCTTTCCGGGGTGGTCGCTCTACCAGTTGAGCTAAGCAGGAAGCTAGCAATTGGCAGCGCGAGGGCAAATTCATCGACAACTCTAAGCAACTGGACAGATATTGAAAATCAGTTCTGCGGAATCCCGCAAGGTGGCGGAAGGGTTAAGAAAGGGAAAATAGCCACCCATAGACAACCACCCAAGCTTAAAAATTGCAAAAATTGCGTCTAACTGCTCCAAAACAGCCTCGACAGCAACAATTTTTATTCTCACGTCAGCTTCAGTGGGGGGAAAAAGACTGAGTTGACATGATTTTCCAAGCAGTGCCTGGCCGCACCATGGATACCAAGAAAATGAGACATTCGCAGAATACGTAGACGCGCCCAAGTGTGTTTCTCTGCATCTTTCTAATGAAGGCTCCTATGGTGCCGCCATAATCTCTGGGCTGTAAATATGCTTGACCCCCCCCCCCCCCCAAAAAAAATGTGCTGCCGTGCCCTGAGCGTGCTGCTTCTATTCGTTAGACTGTGTTCTGGCGCTACTTGCGAAAGCTATTGAGTGGCATGCGTAGCGGGGTTGACTCTCAGGATCTTTGTTGTGCGTAGTGTGTTCCTTCGGTTTTCATGTCGTGGCCACCTATGCGTACGTTTGCCAAGGCAGCACCTCCTTTCTAGCCGTGGGACTGCTCGTACGCCCTATACCGTGCACGGGTATGGCACCTGTGGGGCGAGCACCTTGCGAAAACTGTCTGTCTCACCTCCAGTTTGTTGCGCTTTATTTTAACGAGCTTTCTGCATTCGACATGCTCTAGTGGTTTTGCACGAGAAGGCGGCAGCGGACTGATGAAGCGCGTTTATGTCGTCTTCTAATAAAAGCGTGCAGTGCAGTTGCAACGGCGCTATGCTTGCAGTACCACATGCGTGCGTTTGATGAGATCGTCATTGCAGCGAGCTTTCCTGCAGCACGCACCGCACTCTTGAAGGCGGTCCCGCACGAGGTGGCAGCGAACGGCGGTGCAGCGTGCTTCTGTTGTCGCCTGTTAAAAGCGTGCAGTACACTTCATGCCACGTCAGCCGTGCAGATAGCTGAAGGCGCTTATTGTGATATTCTCCTGATGAAGAGTAACACTGACCTACAGGAAGCTCTGGGGAAGCTTGAAAAGCTAAATAAGCAGACGTACAGTAAGCCAGAGCAGTAATCTGCTGAATCATATCACTGATCTTAGGCGAAGGCCTACTGCTATGCAACAGATCACGTGCAGTCACAATTTTTTCACAGTTTGTTTTTTGAAGCTTCTAAGATGACATAGGCCCGTATTCTGAAACGCTCCTTACCTCAGTGAGGGGGCCTTAACTGCTTGAGGACGCCTTACCACGTATTCTGGAACGCTCCTTACTAAGGTTCCCTCACTGAGGTCCTCCTTGGTGCTCCCTCAAGTTAAGGTAGCTCTAGGGCTACCTTAAGGCCTCCTTACCTTGCTACTTGCACTGAAAGGGCGCTTCTCCGCAGTACTTTGTCAGCAACAGTGTACCCGATTTCTAATTTTTGATCGATGCCTTGCACTTCTGCACAAGCTCGCTCTAATTGTATCCTCGTCGTTGTTAAAATTGCTTGCCAGGCGTGCTTTCGAGCGTGCGGCCGAATGGCTGTCAACGTTTTTGGTTAAGATTGCGCAGCTCGAAGAGAACAAGGCATTTTACAGGAACAGAGAAAAAAAGAACAGACTCAAGGAATGCGAAACGGTGGCCCCCCCCCCCTCATCGCCCACCGTTCGTGCTGCCGTCTTCCAGGAATGACAGTTCTTGTTTGGATTAGACTAACAATGGCATTCTTCACATGCCATGCGGGCTGCTTCCACAATGAGGCAGGTGCGGTCTTCCGGGTAACAGAAAATCGCATTAGTCTTAGCAAACACAGGGGCGCAGCCGCACGCGCTACAATGTATGCCCAGGAAACCCTCCTTTCCTTTATTCTTGCTTGAAAACGGACGTTTAGTCAGTAGTTTGCACGTAAAGCAGTGTACACGTTTCGTTATGACTACAAAATATTCCTTATTCTTGCTTGAAAACGGACGTTTAGTCCGTATTTCACACGTACTCTCGATCCCAGACTTGTGAAACACGCGCCTTACCTTACTGAGGCGGCCCTTAGGAAAGGAAGGTTGAAGGAAGCTTTCAGAATACGCTGGCTCCCTCAAGGAGCTCCTTAAGATAAGGAGGCATGAAGGGCTCCTCACGTAAGGTAAGGAAATGGTCTGAGGTAAGGAGCGTTTCAGAATACGGGCCATAATAAATGCTGCTTCAAATCAAGGTTCTTCTGCTCCCAGTTCAATTTCAACTGACTCACCCCTGCATGTTTTTCCCCGACTCTGTCAGACTCTAGCTATTTATGATTTTTAGCACGAATTTGATTTTTTCTCTACAACAATTTTTTCAAAATAATGAACAATTTTTTGCAGTCCCTTAAGATTCGTTCTATCGACTGTACAACACCACCCCTGCACTTGCTTCACTATAATAACGTCTAAAAGCAAGATTGGTGCATTTTAGCTGTGCATTGCTGCTTTCAGCATGGGTTGTGTTGTTGACCCTCAAGCAGCAGAGCTATTTTGTTGAGACTTGCGTGTGGTGCTTTAGCTTTCTAGAACAGCAAGTACATCTTCCCCTTTTGTACACTTTTCATAGCATCTCGCTTCTATGGGCACTTTTTCTGAAACCAATGTCTAGCTCATGCACTCATATTTTAGTTTTTCCTACTCTCCTCTTATCGAAAAAGCAGCATATCTTCTCAATGACATATTCACAGAAGCCCAAAGTTTGTGTTAAGCCTCTGAGGGTTTACGCCGTATGATTTGTCGGGCACGTGGCATCCCACCCGAGCCATACTGAAAAACTCCAGAGGGAATGGGTACTGTTCTGTGGATCACTAGTTGGAGAAGGCATTGCACTGGCGGTGAGAGCAGCAGGCGCCCAGATCTGGAGGCAGCAACCAGAGGCTCGGACTGAGCGAGGCTTCTCGGACTCGTAGCAGCCTCATCAGAGGGGTTCCTGGGGACCTGCGACGCTTCACCTTCGTCGGCAGAACAGCTTCGACCCACAGTACAGTCCCCGGGACGCCACGTCATCCCTTTCCATACCAGGGGAAAATGGGTGTTTCTTGTAGGTTGCACTAGATCTTTTTTGCCGAAGGAAGTACTGCACCCAATATTTTATGTAATACATAAGTGAAAAGCAGAATGAATGAACTTTTCACGCATACAAGTTTCATTAACAAGGTGTATGTGATGCGGGCGATATAAATTGCCAAATCAAGATTGTAGGACAAAATTGAACAGAGTTTGTAAAGACATGCTTCTGTCTTGTAAGAAAAAAAGTATAACAGGAATTATGAGATATAAAAAATGTACCTTTGTCTAGTGGTCACCATCCCTGAAAAATTCAAACTTTTTCATTGAATAGGAATTCCCTGACAAAAATTTTACTGTAAGCACTACCAACTGGGTGTGTCATGCTGCAAAGCAGTTCCTCGGTGTAAAGCACAGTGTAACATCGCATGTCTTGCAGTAACTATTCTTGTGTTCTGCTTGGTTTTCTAGTCGCACTTGCATTTCCATACTGGCAGGCTGGTGCTGAAAGACGCGAACTGAGACGGCCCGAAGCAGAAAGCGAAGCTGCTCCAGGCTGGTTTACTACATCATCGTTGTTGGTCTCAGAGTCCAACCAGCATCCTCAGACTCGCTGCAGCTCGTTAAATGGATAAAATCAGCCGCAGACACACTGGAATGCCGATATATTCGATCTTAAGAAGGGTGCGCACGCACACTGCACCTGACGGCAGCCATGTTCGCCTCTCACTTGGACGATCACGCAACTTCGGAGTGAGTTCAGAAATCAAGGCCACACGAGAAAAAAACAAACTACATAAAGAAGGAAGCTACAGTTCCTCCCCTTCACGACACATGGCGCAATGTGTTCGCAAACAGTAGGGAGGGAGCCTACAGGACCGGCCGCTTTTAGGGTGGAGACATCTTAATAAGTGCCTTCAAGAAACTCGGCCGAAACCAGCGGGCAGTGGGGTACGCTGTTGCCAGCTTCCACCAAATTCAGCATAGTTTTCTGTGCGCTGCCATTTTGGGGCCAGCCGCCGCTCCCTCAAGCTACGCGAAGCACGCTTGCTGTCCACAAGGGCTACCGTGAATGGATTTACTCGTGATCTGCACGGTTAGCAGTGACTTGCCGTGTATTCAAAGGCCCTTTTTCAGGCGAAAGCCTTAGATGCGTCCAACGCGAAATGTAACCGTTGTTGGCGTCTGGCGTCGGCGTAGACACGAGTGATACATTAATTAGCAACACCATGGTATGACATCATCGTCAGAATCACTATGACGTAACACGTATGATGATGTCATCACACGCCATCGTCACTTGGTGAAAAGTGTGCCCATCTCGGAGGCAGTGCTTAAAGGGACACTAAAGGCAAATATTAAGTCGACGTTGATTGTTGAAATAGCGGTCCAGAAACCTCGTAGTGCTACTTTTATGCTAAGGAAGTGCTTATTTTGAAGTAAAATCACGTTTAGTGGTCCGCATTGCGTTAGCGCACTTCAAATCGCCCGCCTGCAATCCCACTTTCATACGTCACTGCTGCCGTGCCCAACGTTGCCCGCCTTTACTGCGCGGCCGCCGACACTAGTGCAGTCGCTGACTGATAAATCGGACACCGATAATTCGGACATGCTCGGTAATTCGGACAGTCACGCCCGTTGATCCCATAGAAGTAATGTGTAAAGACGACCGATATTACGGACAGCTGCGAGATATACATTCGATAATCCGGACCATAGAGTTTCTTACATGAAACTCTATGATCTGGACCCTGTCTGAGACTGTCGCGCACGCCGAATCGCCAGCCATTATCTCCTCCGGCACCCGTACCATACAAAGTATGGCCTCAGTGATCAAAACGAAAGCTAATTGGTGATCCATGAGGCGCTATTTCGATCGCTGCTTTATGCCACAGATTTGTGATTTGAAATGCCGATCTTGGAGGCACTGGTCAACTGTGGGAAATCCTGTCGACATCGCGAACATCCTACATTCCGGTTCCTGTATCGCCGCGCTGCGCTGCTATCGCTGCCATTCTGTCGAATGCGTCTGCGGTAAAGCGTTCTGCGCGCGCGTTCATTTTTATCTTGAGAGTTGCTTTATTTTATGCTCTGCTGTCTCAAAAGATCTGAGTTAAATGGCGCCAACGGTGCCCTCACAGCCAGCGCCGAAGGCCGCGCTGACAACAACGAAACGCGGCAGTCAACTGCCGATTTTCCAGACATGCTCAAAAATTCGGACGCTTTCGCGGCACCGTCACCAGTCCTATAGACGTCAATGGTCAAGAACGTCGGAAATTTCGGACGCTAAAACTCTTCGGCGTCCGATTTTTCGGACTTTCTGTCCAAACTGCAGGTTCGAAAGGCAATAATTGAAGCCCCTACCTCTGCCGCATCTATCATCTCGTAAGTTCGAACCAGCGCTTTTGCGAGTCGACCTGTTTGCGACAGTAGCAGAGTCCGAAAGTCAGCTTTGTCGCGATGCCGACGTGTTATGGGGTGAAGCGGACCGGAAATTCAAAGGGGCCGCTATCACGGCGCCGTGCGGCAATGTCTTGCGGATAAGCAGTGGAAATGCACGGAGGCGTGATGGCGGCAGGTGGCAAACGCGCCAGTACGGCTCACTCGCTGACAAGCCTTACGATAAGCATCTTCAGTCAACTGCTCGATAGTGCATGTGGCCTGGTGCAGTTGCATGCGTAGTGCACGCATTTAATAGGCGAGAACCCAAACGCGCCGCGCCGCCATTCATGCTGCCTCTTTGTGCGACCGCTAAGTGCGCCGCACAGACACGTTGCCTTCACGAACGAAACCAGCTCGCCATCGTACAGCGATCACATCACACTGGCGGAGATACAGGTGGACTTGGTTGCACGTAAGCGGAAGTGCGGGCAGCAACGCATTGACAACTTTTTTCGGCCACCGGGACCCTGAAGTGTCAATAAAAGTATTTTTTTTCTGACGCATTCGTTTTTTCAGACATTCGATAATTCGGACTTATTTACGTTCCCCGTAGAGTCCGAATTATCGGTCGTCGACTGTAGCAGCAGAGCGAAAGTAGCGGGATCCACAGTAGCAACAATGGCCATCGAAGCATGCCGCAATCGCCGCAATGGATGTGGACGGAGAACTTGACAACGAGACATTGGCTCGCGACGCTGGGCTCCAATTCAGTGACTTGAGCCCCCGATGAACGCGGTATGCAGCTGAGGGCTCGTAGTGCCGGCGTTGTTGCATGTGGCATTTTGTCGAACTTTGTCAGAGCGACTTTCACGAGCACGCAAAACACGCGCGACAGTACGCTATCCCGAAACTACCACTGAGACGCGACTGCGTGAGCGAAGCAGGGCACCAGCGAAGCGCAGCTCGGCGAAAACGGAGCCTTTGAACCACGCGCGCCGTTCCTCATGGCAACGCCACAGAGGTTCTTTTTTCCATGAATCAAACGGAAACGAACAAACAGCATTTTATTACGTCTTTTGATGCACGAAAGGTTCTTTGATTACTACTAAACTTTGATTACTAGTGATTTATTGTAGGCAGACTCCCGTACGTCATCGGGATCACTTCGAAAATGTCCCACTCGTGGCGCTCATCGTGTGATACATTTAGCTTAATTTCTCGGTAAGTAGGGCACTGCTGTTGATAATATTGCCGTTTTAGAAGTTGTCATACATTGAGCTTTCACTCTGACATTAATTGTTATTTTCCTTTAGTGTCCCTTTAACTACGAGAGTTGTAAATAAAAAGTTGCAATCCCTATGATTGCTGAGGCAATGCAAAAGCACGTTAGGTGCAGAAATCTTCCGGGGTGAAGATCAGTATAATCAAGTGAAATGAGAAGGCTTTCTGCTTCTTGTGATCTTAGGCAAAGGCATAAGGGTAAGGGGCCCTATGGCTTTTGTGTCTAAAGAGCTGAGTAATGCTCGGGATTTGACGATACCTCACAATACATCGCCAAACACTTTCGGCGGTGGTGTCAACACAACTGATTCAAGAAAACGGAAGAAAGGTAGGACAGAAGTCACATGCTGCGTAGGTGAATGCGTGCGAGCCGATGGCATACCGAAACTCGCATGACCGGAATGTCAATCGATGTCATTAGAGCTGACCCTGTGACGTCATCATGAAGTCGCAGAGCTCCGGGATTCGTGACGTCATCATAACGTTGTGGGGTTGCACACACAACCCATTGTCTTCAATGCGGCGGCACCTCGGCTTCACGCTACGTATGTATGCGCAGTGGCGAGGGGGGTTGCGTGGGAGGGCACTGTGCCGCTCCTCAGCCCTTCACGCCCTGCTCCCTGACCGAAGTTGAGGTGCCCCGCTTTCCCTCCTTGCCCTTTTCTGGAGAGACTCCTCTCTAGACTCCAGGGAACGCGCGCTGCTTTCTTGGGGAGCTCCTCGTCTTTGACTCGGGGAGCGGCGACGACCACAGCTCGATCAAGTCGGGAGCCACCCAGCTGCCATCACCCCCTGCGCAACGCCCGGCCTTTCGTGGGCGACTTACCGCCTCAGGGCCGGACTGCAAAGCCACGGGAGGTGAGTCCGAGCCTTATCGCTCTCCATCTCGTGTGCTTCCCATTTTGTTGTTTTAACGTTGTCGTGCGGAGCTTCTCCGCCGCCTCATTCCTACCTGTATATTTTGTTGCATTGGTGGCGCTTTTGCACTATAAACTGAGTCAGGCAAGGAACTCGTCTGTGTTACCACTGGCCTGAAACCCGCCGTGGTCGCGACTCAACGCGAACCACGGGTTATGGGTTCAGCTCTGACTGTTAGGGCTGCTGCGTAGCGCTAGTAGCGAGTAACTAAACTCCTCTAGTGCGTGGTGTGATCCAAAGATGGGACAGTTTCGCACGCGCGGATCTGTTCGTTACAAAGTGTGGGATCTGAGATGGTGTATGTAATCGCCGCTCTCGGAACACACGAAAGACAGCAGACGCGGTCGGTTCAACGCACACTTTCTCGTTTATTACCCATTTCTTTACATACGGCGAGCTCGCCGGCCGAATCCTATTACAAACTAGTTACTCGCTAAAACTTATATAATGGCAATGAATATTCGGATAACATAAGACACACTCAAGACAACATAGGACATAAAATACACCATAACATAAGACAGCATAAGACAAGCAATAACCGCGAATGCGGCGTTGCGAGGACGCACGACTCACCACTACGAGGGGCCCCGAGGGAAACGAGCCGCGGTATCGTCCCCCACGGGACCCACCCTGGGGAGCCGCCCGTACACGCCAGCCGCCAAATCCCAAGAGACTTCCTTTTTCCCGCCCGGCGGCCGCGGTGGCCTTGCTCGCTTCCCTCCGGTGGCGTGGCCGTCGCTCACGCGCAAACCCCAACGCTCGCGAGCCCAGCGCCACTGCCTCCGACGGCCTATCCGCGAGGCGCGCGTACGCCGTGAGGCGCAGACAACTTTACAGGGGCTGATAGCACCCCCACAAAAGTAACTCCTATATTTGGCGCCCAACGTGGGGCCAGTGGTTAAACAGGACGAGTAGTTTGTGTGAGTGACTGCCAGCACAAGTACAACCATGGCAGCAGACGAGGCTGACTCACAGCCGCTGTACACGCTGTCAAGGGTGGCTGCCAACAGGCAACAATTCGAAGCGGCGGTAACTGCTACCACACAGTCAGACCCTGTGGCAAGCATTAGCCAAGGGCATCTGATTTGCTTCGATGAGGGTGGCACTACACATGAGGCCCTTCCTTCGTTAGATTGTCCGCTCGAAGGCGCGAGGCACATTACGCCGAGCCCTTTGCCCGAGTGCGCAGAGAGCAGCTAGGGAGCCACAGCGGCATACCGGCTCAACGCATTCAACTCCTGTGCCAGACCTTACTGGCCAGAGCGAGTCTCCGCAGGTGTTAAGGGATGCCTTGCGCCTTATTGAAACACTCTGCTGAGGCCCAGCACAGCTGCGAGACCAAGTGTAAAGGTGGACTTACCCACCTACAGTTTGTATCGTGACATGGCCAGTGCCAGTGATTACCTCGACCGCATGCTTACTTACCAGCTGGCAACGGGGTTGTCCGATGGCGAGATGCTAGGACGCGTTGTTCCAGTATCACTGATTGAGCAGGCTGCCCGGCGGTTCCGACATACTGGCCACGGGCCAAGCACGCTGTCTGAATTCCGAGCGAGGTTTCGCGACAAGTTCCTACCCGCTGATTACCAGCGTCGCATGCAGCGCGAGTCAGAGCGGCGTACTCAGCATCCGGACGAAGCCTTGCTCGAGTACGTGAGGGCGATGGACGAGCTTTATCGTATTGCTGACCCCTCTGCTCTAAATTGCGAGAAGGTTGAGCGAGTCACGTGACAAGCGCACCCCACTTTCGTAGCATATTTGAGAGGCGGCAAGTTCAGGGATTTGGACAAGCTGGCCTCTGAGGCAAAACGCATACAGGCGGACATACTCGCCTCACGTACGTACAGACCGCCACCCCCAGCGTCGCAGGCACTTGAGCCGCAATGCGCGCGGAACGGAGACAACATTCGCATCCGTCCACAGAGAAATGGTGTAGTTGCCTTCAGTGACAGGCACTCGAGTGGCAGTTGGGAGATATCTGACCAGGCTCTTGACCCGTACACGTATGCCATGTGAGCAGCACACGCTGCCGATGGCCGAGGTACGCAGAATCAGAGTCGACATAACGACCCGAGGGCGCTAGAATGGAGCGCGCCCGGAAGGGAGCATCGGATAGAGAGGAATGGTGGCCAAACGGCGCGAGGCACAGCACTCCAAGCCCAAACGCAGCCGACCACCCTCTGCTATCGTGGCAACCAGCCGGGGCATTTCGCCCGAGATTGTTGGCAACCTGCAAGCTGAGAGCACGTGCTTTCGGGAAACGAGCGGAGCCGCCGGTGAGCAACACTGCATGGCCGGTGGCAAACAAAGCAGTGCTCAGTGAGACACATGAACTCCTAGCCCCGCTGGCCTGTCGTTCAGGACCACCCAACGACACGTCAGTGCCACTTATTGAGCTAACAGTCGCCCGGCGCAGGTTTTTTGCTCTGTTAGACACAGGAGCAAGTGCTTCACTCATTGGCGACGAAGTGTACGATCATCTCTGTCGGAGCGCTATCCGGCTTAGGTCGAGTAATGTGAATTTCCGGCTCGGCGCAAGCAAGTGCTGCCGCTCGGCTAGTGGTGCGATGGGAGAAACGGGTCAGGCGGCAATGCCTGGCTTACCTCCCGGGCCTTTCGGTTCCTATCATTCTTGGTAGAGACTTCCTCACCAAGACGGGCATTGTTATTGACGTTGCAACGAACGATATAGGGATGCTTCACGCGCAGATCGTCCCAACAGTTGCCCGAAAGGGTCACTCGTAAAGGTTTCTGCCGGGTCGACAAACCAACCCGCGGAGAATGAACACGCCGGAGGGAACATCTCCCCTCGCGCGTGGCCCCCGTCCCCCTCTGCGGAGGCACTGTGCACTGCAGAGTGGGGGGAAAGGGACCACCCGCTGCTCAATAGCTCAAGCAGTTTGACAGTGGAAGAGGAAGCTCGCCTCTCATCGCTTCTGAATGAATATGACGCCATATTCATAGAACAGCCTGGCTGCACTGCGCTAGTTAGGCACAAAATTGAGACAGGCGATGCTTCTCCTTGGAAATGCAATCCTCGGGCGGTGAGTTTGGCTAAGAGGAAAGCATTAGACAGTGCTCTGGACGAACTGCTCGATACAGGCATTGTCGAAAGGTCAGAGAGCCCGTGCGGTTTTCCCGTGGTGCTGGTACCGAAAAAAGATTGGACGACCCGCCTTTGTGTTGACTACCGTCGCCTGAACGAGGTAACACGCAAGGATGCATATCCGCTTCCTAGCATTCCCTCGATCGTGTCCAATGTTGGCGGAGCGAAGTAGTTCACTACGCTCGATGCTAGCAGAGGATACTTTCAGGTGGAGGTAGATCCCCGTGACCGAGAGAAGACTGCCTTCACTTGTCACAGGGGCCTTTTCCAGTTTACCCGAATGCCATTCGACCTTGTTGGTGCGCCTGCGACTTACCAGCGCCTGATGGACCGCGTCTTAGGTGATGCAAGGTGGCACTACGCTCTTGCTTAGCTGGACGATGTCGTGGTATACTCACGAACCTTTGATGAACACTTACGCCATCTCAGGGGCGTGCTGGAGCATCTGATGTTGGCGGGAATAATGCTAAATCTGGCCAAGACTCAGATTGCAGAAACTCGAGTAACGCTACTGGGTTTCACGTTGGATAACAGTCGCCTTCTGCCGTGTGATGACAAGGTTCAAGCTTTATTGAACTACCCGTCACCGACAGACATAGGCGGGCTGAGACGCTTTCTGGGGCTGGTGAACTTTCATCGTCAGTTTATCCCAGACTGGGCTGCACTGCAAGCCCCCTTGACACTTCTGTTGAGGAAAGGTGAGCGGTGGAGATGGGGTCCCGAGCAAGAGGAGGCACTGTACAACCTCGTTAAAGCGCTCGTGGAAACCACTGAATTAAGGCTTGCGGATCTCAGCAAAGATTTTGTGATCCAAACGGACACCAGCGACCTCGTCCTAGGAGCGGTTTTGCTCCACCAGCACGAAGGTGGCTTGCAGCCGGTAGCTTTTGCTAGCTGCTCCTTGACTCCCGCAGAGAAAAACTATTTTGTGGCGGAAAAGGAATGTTTGGCAATCATTTTTGCCCTGAAAAAGACTGATCGCATGGCACTAACTTAGCTTAGACACCTAGGGAAGCCGAGCGGCAGGCTTGCACGATGGGCACATTTCCTGCAGCGATACGACTCTGCCGTTCGCTACAGGAAAGGAAAGAGCAACGTTGTGGCGGACGCTTTTTCACGTGTGCCCGTTGACTGTGAGAAGAGTAACATTAATACTCAACTCGCCTTGCCCAAGGTTGTGCCCGAAAGCGACGTAACTGTTGCGACGCTCGATGTCGTCACGAGGGGTAACATTAATACCGATCCTGACACCTTTGAAACTCAGCCTAAGAGCAGAGTAACTGCTACACTGCTCGACGGCGAGAGTCCTCACGGAAGGGCAGACAAATCATCTTCACTTGAGGAAAGCGTTAACCACTTGGACTGCGTCAGTTCAGTGGGGAACGTGTTTAGCAGGAAGGAGCTATTAGAGGCTCAGCGGGAGGATCCATTTGGCAAAAAGGTGTTTGAGAGGCTCCGGGAGCCCGGCGGCGCGGCCGCGGCGCATGTTGATGCAGCTGGCATTGCTGTTGATGCACGGTGCTCTGAAACAGCTGGTAATGCTGTGAGCGCCTTGGATTCCTACCTGCTTGACTCTGACAACGCTTTGCTAAGATACATTCCTGCAGAGAAGGATACACAGGAGTCCTTCAAAGCGGTCATCCCATGCACGTTGAGAGGAGCACTGTTACGCTGCTTTCACTATATGCACATCGCTGGGCATGCAAGTGACCCTAAGACTTACCTTAAGTTGTGCTACTTTGCTACCTGGCCAGGCATGAAACGGGATGTAATGCGCTATGCCCGCTCATGCAATGTGTGCCAACGCGTGAAACCGCGTGGTGGACGACTGCCCGGGCTCATGCAGCCGATCCAAAGCCAAACACCATGGCAAATTGTGGCTTGTGACGTCATGGGACCTTACCCAAGAACACCGAGAGGAAACCAGTTCCTTCTCGTCACAGATCACTTCACTAAGTGGGTGGAACTGTTCCCCATACGAAGGCTGACGGTACGCATTATCATGGAAAAGCTCATCGAAGTGTTCACGAGATTCAGCTATCCAAAGCAGTTAATTACGGACAATGCGTCCTCTTTCACAGCCAAAATTTTCGTGGACTCTTGTGCAGCCCTGGGCATTAAGCACGAGAGAACAATCATGTACCACGCCCAGGCAAATCCAACCGAACGTGTAAACCGCAACATTAAGCACATGCTTGTTGCTATTGTGGGGACGCACAAGGATTGGGACAATTGTGTCCCTGAAATCGGATTTGCTCTGAGGACGACCGTGAACCGCTCAACTGGCTTTAACCACGCCACTCTCAATTTTGGGAGAGAGCTGCTGAATCCCGTAGAACATACTCTACAGGAACGCTGTACGGAACTGGCTGCTTCATCCGCACGCGCGGATTATGCAGCTGGGCTGCGCGCAAAGGTGACGGAGGCTTTGTGCAAAGCGCGACGGAACCTGAGCACTGCTCGTGGGGAGCAGGAAGCGCAGTGTGTCCTCTCTCATCGGGACGTTCAGTACAACGTGAGCGACCTGGTGTTGAAGCGCAGTCATGTCCCAAGCGATGCCAGCAAGAAATTCTCAGCTTCTCTGGCACCGAAGTGGATAGGACCGTACCGGGTAGGAGAGACTGTCTCTTCTCTCGTGTACAAGCTAACGGACTTGACGCTAAGACCGATCGGCCGACCGGTGCATGTGTGTGATCTCAAACCCTGCTATGACAGAGGGCACGAGTGGCCCAAGGGAAATGCTCCCCCACGCTCGCAGGCAGTGGCATCCGAAGGCACGGCTCGAAGTACGAGCTCAGGGCGACGTTAAAATTTGTATTCTCGGCAGAACTAACTCTGTTCGGTTCGTAGGGGGCTTTATTGTTCATGATATCGGATGGGATGGTCCTCTGATATCTAGCATACAGCCTTCGAGAGCGAGCACGCGCTTGCTCTTTCGGAGAGTAAGAGAGGAGCTAAGTTATTGTTCGAGTCGCAGATCACCCATCGGCAGCCGTCCAGCAACAGGCAAGCCAAAACAACCATTTTTGTGGGTGGTTGCCCCATAGCCTCCACTTAGTCAAGCCATCAATGCAAGCATCCTACAGCAGAGAGCGGAGACACCAAAGCCTGCAGCAACACCCAAGGTCAAGGCGAAATGAAAAAAAAAAAAAAAAACAGCAAAACAACTCCCATTCCCGAATGGTCTCGGTGGAGAAGAATACACGGAACCATCGCACAGCCCAACGAAGAGCTGCGGGCCCGGCGACCGAACTTCGGAGTGCACCCGCGGTACGAGCATTTTATCCCACTGCTCGAGAGGGGCGTTGCAGCTGGCTAGCCGCAGGCGTCGGGGGAATTTCGACTTGAAACGTCTTAAAAGAAGTGAAAGAGAGAGAACAAAGAGCGGGGGGAGCAGCAAGGACCACGAGAGGCGAGTGGAGGAGGCCGCTGGACAGAGCACGACGCATCCACTTCATTCGTAATTGCTTTGTGTGTCGGCACGGCAACATACATCAGCTCATAACACCATGTCCGCGCAGGGTGCGGTGCAAGCCGACGTCACGAAGAGGCGCTGTCCTGGCCCGCGCCGGAGCCCTGGCGCATGCTACAAGCGGCCGCGCCACGCCTACCCGATTCCCACTGCCCACAAATCGCCCAACACCAGCAACCAGGGAGGTGCGGAGGCAGCACCATGCTGTCCGGATGCCCCTGGACCGTCCGAGCCTGTCGTCCAGGGTCCATCTTCAGCACCGGGCGCGAATCACAAAACGCGCTCGGTCGCCACCTGGACATTCTAGGCTGGCACGGAGCCGCCCATTTCCTACTTCTCGGCGGCACCGTGGAAGAAACAGGAGCGGGCGCAACGCGCGAAGCCCGATAGCCCGCTGTTGGCGCCATTTCGGGGGCGGATGATCGACATCGACCGACAAGCAAAGGGAGTCTGCCTCCCGTTGACACCTGGGTCCACCTTCTGTGAATGCGGCGGAATGCTGCTGCATGATGCCCATGGGCGTTCGCTCCTACATAAAAGGTGGGTGGCGGCACAAAAGGACGGCGGAACAAGAAACACCACCACGGCGACGGACGACATTATCCGCCATCTTCAATTGGAGCCGCAATTCGCCAGGTGGGTGGCGTCGCTGGCTTTGGGAGCAACGGCACCAGTCCCGGCGGATCCACAGTCATTGCCGCCGACCATCCAGCAGCGGTCACCACCAGCAGACGCCACACCTGAAACGGCGTCGACCGACGGACCAGCGACATCTGTTGTGGACGAGACGGACTGCACGCTCGTCGATTTGGACTTTGACGTGGTAATTTGAATGACCCCCTCTTAAGCCCCAGGTGATGGCGGTCCTTTTTTTTCCGCTGAAGGGTTCAATTAAGGAGGGGGGGATGTGGGGTAGCACACGCAAGCCATTGTCTTCAACGCGGTGGCACCTCGGCTTCGCGCTACGTTTGTACCCGCAGTGGCGAAGGAGTTTGCGTGGGGGAGGGCACTGTGCCGCTTCCGCAGCCCTTCGCGCCCTGCTCCCTGGCCGAAGTAGAGATGCCCCATTTTCCCTCCTTGCCCCCTTTTCTGGAGAGACTCCTCTCCAGACCCCAGGGAACACACGCCGCTTTCTTGGGGAGCTCCTCCTCTTTTGACTTGGGGAGCGGTGACGAACACAGCTCAATCGAGTCGGGAGCCACCCAGCCGCTATCACCCCCTGCGCAATGCCCGGCCTTTTGTGGGCAACTTATTGCCTCAGGGCCGGACTGCAAAGCCACGAGAGGTGAGTCCGAGCCTTATCGCTCTCCATCTCGTGTGCTTCCCATTTTGTTGTTGTTTTAACGTCGTCGTGCGGAACTTCTCCGCCGCTTCGTTCCTACCTTATATTTTGTTGCGTTGGTGGTGCTTTGGCACAATAAACTGTGTGAGGCAAAGAACTCGCCTCTGTTACCACTGGCCTGAAACCTGCCATGGTCGCGACTCAATGCGAACCACGGGTTAGGGGTCCAGCTCTGACTGTTAGGGCTGCTGCGTAGCGTTAGTAGTGAGTAACTACACTGCTCTAGTGCGCGGTGTGATCCAAAGACGGGACAGGTTCGCAAGCGCAGATCTGTTCGCTACAAAGTAGCCCCTATAACATTTATGATGAGTTCATCACATGACCTTACATGATGACGTCATCACACGCCATCGTCACTTGGTGAATTTCTTTCATCTTTCGATGTGCTATAACTTGGAGGTATTTTGTGATATTTTGGCGCAGTTGTATGTTTTAGGGAGCCTACATGACCGGCCGGTCATGTAGGCTCCCTAGTATATGTATATGACAAAGTTCCACTTGCCTTAATTGAATGAAAAATCAAGCACAATCTTTGCTGCAGTTCTTTTGTCATGCTTAGCAGTAGATGCAAAATGTATGCTTATTTCAGAATCATACACTCAGCGGCAAGCTTACTGAGTCCATTATTGTACCATTCAATGATTTTTTTCTGCCCTATGACATTCTTCAGAACACTCCTGTGAGACATATGGTGTTATTTCAAGGTGTGAATCAAGTGGGGTCAGCTATGTATTAGTTCGCCACTATTTTAGCCTAGAATTGAGTTTGTTACAGTGGAAATGTTCACCTTTGAGGCTTCACATCTCACTTCATTTCGGTAATAGTTTGTTGCATGTCAAGTTCTCCATTCATCATTTCATGCCTTGTATTAGTGCGCTAAATGCAACGGGGAATTTAATTGGAGTGTTGAATAACGTTTTCTGAGTGGATGCTTAAAAATGCCATGTGCACTATTATATTATTCACAAGAGAATTTGCATTTTATAGTCTTGTATGCGATAGAAAGCATAATAACTTCATAATAACTGTAGTCATGGAATTTACCACTGCGGTTAGTGTAGGCATATTAAAAAAAAAATTGGACCATCTCCCCGAAGGGAACCCTGATGGGATGCGAAGCAGCAGCGTTGTGCACGGGTGGCGTCACGGGTTGAATGGCGCTAATGCGAGTGCTGCGGTGAGCGCTGGAAAGTTCGTTTGAAGCGAAACTCTGTGTAGCGTTTACTGGTGTAAACGTTTGTTTGAAACGCAGACATGGGAGGCGAGCGGGCGCTCCGGCGGGTGAGGGAGAGAGTGACGTACGCGCGCACCTGCGAGGGAAGCGTGCGAGGGGAGCGTGACATCAACGCCCAGCTGCAGCGTGACCTACTTGGCACCGCTCCAACACCTGCGCTGAGGGAAGCGCGTTGCCTCGCGTTTGTGCGGACGGAGGGACAGCGTTACACAGGCTAGTCGGAGCTGCTTCGCATCTAAAAACACGCATCTCCTCGAAGTGAATCATGACGAGTGGGCGAAGCACTGGGGGTCGTTCTTACCGCGAGTCACCCGTGACATTGTCCACTCACGCATGTAAATGAGTGACAACGCGTGTGTACAGTATATGCAATGTGTTTTTGCCATTGAGTCGCCCCTTCCCGCGCCCTGAACTCCGCGGTAGCAGCTAGTTGTTGGCGTTGTCGTTTTGCCGCTGCCTGCCTAGTTCTCGCCTCCAGGGTAGCTTGCTGTCTGTGTAGATATGACCGGCCGGTCAGATAGGCTCCCTATGCGTAGACGTTGAGCCGCCGCGTGCCGCGCTCTCGCCTCTGGAGTAGCAGCTTGTTGTTGGCGTTGCCACTTTGTCGCTGCTTCGCGAGCTGTCGCTTCCGGGGTATGTTGTCTGCGTCGGCGTTGCCTTTCGCGGGCGAAAGCGCGTTCACGTTCGTTTTCATCCATGTCAGAAAGAGAATGTGTGGTCTGGAACGCGATTAGTCTTTATCGTCATGAGCACAAGCAAAGCCCATATACAGTGAAATCTCGGTATAACGAACTTCAGGGGGCCGCGGCAATTTGTTCGTTATTTTGAAAGGTCGTTATAGTGAAAGCCCAAAAATTAACCATAAATACTTATTTTCCACCGACCAAAACGACTTACCTTTACAACGGTGGGTCCTTGAACTCGTTTTTCACGAGAAAAAACAAATGTACAAGTGAACACCAAAAAATGCACGTTTACTTAAAGAAGTGTGATTTTTTTTTTGACGCGTGCAGCACAAACTTTGCAGCGCGAAGGCCTCCAGCTCATTCACATTCCTGTGGAGCGATTCGGTCGCTTTGGCGTTTTTCGCTAGGAAAATGCGTGCTTTCCGCATGATATCCATCATATCTGCGGCCGTCACGACCTCATCACAGTCTTCAGGTTGCGACGAGGTCGCACCTTCATTGTCTGTGGCATCGTCCACACCATCGTCGCTGCCTTCATCTCGAATGGTTTGAAGGATGTCTTCTGTCGTCAGCTCTGCTGATGTTGTGGTTCCTTCATCGCACAGCACATAATCGTCAAATGACACCGAATCCATGGCCAACAGATCGGTCACCTCACTCCAAAGCTCGCCAGGATTGCCCTCCTCCGCCTGGTCATCGTTGCGTGGCTGCCCGGCATCTTCTGGCTGCTCACTCGTGTGCATGAGCCCTGCTTTCCGCCAGTAGTTCTGAACAGTTGTTGAAGTGACGCTCCACCATGCGCCGGTGCGCATTTCCGCCGCCTGTCGTACGTTGATGACAGTCGACTGCTGGAGTCGCAGGTTTATAAGCACACGCTGAACAAGGCGCTTGCGGAAGTGCGCCTTGACACTTCTAATTATTCCCTGATCGAGGGGTTGAAGCACAGATGTGCAGTTGGGCGGAAGGTACTCAAGGTGCACATTAGTCAGCCGTACGTTGATAATGTGCGCCGAGCAGTTATCAACTATCATTAAGATGTTCCGTTCTTCCTTTTTCATCTTCTTGTCCACGGTCAGAAGCCACTCCATAAAGAGCTCTAGAGTCATCCAGGCTCGTTTGTTTGCCCTGTAATCGCATTGAAGGGACACTACATTCTTCGTGCAGCGCGGTTGTGCAAACCTTCCAATTGACGAGAGGCTTAAGCTTCTCTGTGCCGGTTGCGTTGCAACAATACAGAACAGTAACGCGAACCTTTGATTTTTCGCTGCCCTTGCACTCTTCCCCCTTAAAGTGCATCGTCTTGTCCGGCAGAAGTTGGTAGAAGCAGGCCGTCTCATCGGCATTGAATATATCGGCTGCACTGTATGACTCCATTATTTCCCTAAACTTCTCTTCCCGCCACGTGGATGCTGCCGCTTCGTCTGCTGCCTTCTCACCGGACACGGTCTGCCAAGTGATCGCATTGCGCTGGCGAAAACGGTGGAGCCAACCAGAAGATGCTTCGAAGTCTGTTACATTAAAAAATTGCAGCAAACTGTCGCGCCTTCTCCTGAATCAGTGGGCCCGACACGGGCACGTTCTGGGCTCTTACATCTTTGAACCATGTGAGCACCGCAGAGTCTATCAGCTGGAAGTCACCGAGCCGCAGTCGCTTCCTTGAGGGGGCAAGTTGAGATTGATCCTGGCACTTCAGGATCGTGGCAATTGTGGAACGCGCCACTTCAAGTTCTTTGGCCACAACAGCCTGCTTTTTACCTTCTTCCAGTTGCCGAAGAATATCGACTTTCTCGCTTAGCGAAAACTGTTTCCGCTTCTTCGTCGCAAGCAATGATGAACTCATTGTAGCACCGCAGCGCGAACGCCGACTTGCTTTGCGGACGCGATAAGTAAACACCGAAAAGAGATGGACACGACTGACAAGGCCTATACCTGGCGACAACTCTCTGTGGCAGCACAGCGAAGGCTACGCAACCGAACCACGCACTTTTTTACTCCGCTTCTGTATGTAGTCCGCGAACGCTAGCTTTTGTAGAATACGTAGCATAAAAGAAAACATAAAAAGAAAAGAAATACGTATTACGTTCAAGATTGCTTGCGTTGAAAGTAAGAATGATAATCCCGTAAAGGGATTAGCGATTTTCGCTCTTTCGAGTTTTCAGGTTTTCTGTTGTCCGTTTCACGTTTTCCGTCCCTACTAAACAACGATGGCGTCGCTCGGCTGCAACAGGTGCACATCGAAGCTTGCAAGTGAGCATAAGCGCCCCCGCAGGGGCGTCTGGAAACAGGCGTTTGGTGTGTAGCGACACCACGGACCCGAGCTAACGGGGGGTTTCGACCCCTCCCACGCCTAGCCGTGCGTGGCTTTGCCGTGTCCGGGGAAAAGGGGATCCTGGGGGTTGAGCCGACGCTGGGTGATTGGACCTTTAAGGCCCCCCGGCAGAGGTAACACACCCCTTTGGCCCCGGCTTCACGTAGACGGCACCCCTGGGCTGACCCACCCAGGGGAAACCGGCAGTCGCCTTTTCCTGTCTCTCTCTCTCTCGCCTCATCTTCGTCTTTCTCTCTCACTTTTAAACTTTCCTGTCTACTTCTCCCTTCTCGTTACTTCCGATTTTTCCTGGCGGCAAGGGTTAACCGTGTGTGGCTCCCAACCTTGGGTAGACCATATTAGGTTATAGTGACGGCGTACTGCTGGCGTTGCGCAGACTTTTCGTATGTTCTGCCACGTCCCCCTGTTGGGCTCCGTGGTGGGTGGTAGGCGCCGTTGCCGAACAAGCGACTTTTTCCATGGGACCCTCGAACCCCTCTTCCACCGATCGTGCCCCAAAAAGGGTACGCACCGATGCATCCCAATTCTTCTGGCCCAAAAACAATGACAATTTTCCGAAATACCACGTGGTTCACTGTGAACAAACATCTGAAAAAGCTAGAGCCATTTCACCTTTTCTTGTTGCTAAGTGCTTGAAAGACACCATAGGAACAGGATATAAGGCCACAAGGATGGCAAGCGGGGACCTACTCCTCGAATTAAAAGACAAGCAACAGTACATTAATTTGTCACATCTAGTCGCGTTTGGAAACATCCCCGTCTCTGTGAGCGCGCACAGGACCATGAACACTGTCAAAGGTGTAGTGTCCGATGAGGACCTCATTGGCCTCAGCGAGGAAGAACTACTAGATGGATGGAAAGATTCAAATGTCACTCATGTCCAAAGGATCAAGATAAGGCGCGACAACACCGAAATACTGACCAAGCATTTGATACTTACTTTTGCCTCCAGCACACTACCCGAAAACATTGAAACCGGCTACGTCAAGCTTGCTGTACGACCTTTCATACCAAACCCGCGGCGATGCTTTAAATGTCAAAGATTTGGTCACGCGTCTCAAAGCTGCCGAGGGCAGCTGACCTGTGCAAAATGCGGAACGACGGGTCATTCTGTTGATGACTGCGCTGGTGATGGGACTCACTGCGCGAACTGTGAAGGTGATCACCCTGCGTACTCCAGGGCCTGCCCGGCCTGGAAGAAAGAGAAAGAAATACTCACGATAAAAGTAAAAGAAAACATAACGTTCCGAGAAGCACGACAGCGAGTTTCATCGTCATTTCCAGCAAGAACATCTTTTGCCGAAGTGGTGCGACGGGGGGCAGCACCACAACGGCCTATCGCGTTTGCCCGGACCACTCGCAGCGTGCCGAGGCAAACGCCACCCGCCCCCATGGTGGGAGCAGCGAAGGCTGCCCCGCCTACTCTGAATCTGACCACACCGGCGGCCACTACAAGCTCCGGCACCGTAGAGGCCAAGGAGAGCACATCGCCCTCCGGCTCGGTGGCGTCCAAGACTTCGTCACACCAGGCGAAGTCCCCACCTGCCAAGCCAGAGATCCCGGCGACTCCAGGGTCGTCGGGTCTCACGACCACGCCTCGCCAGGCGAGGTCGGACAAACAAGCCAGTAGCTCGCATACGCGGGCGTCCAGTGCCTCAAACGAGGCAATGGACACAACTCCGGTGCCTCTGGTACCGAAAGAGCGGCGTAGCTCCCTGGAGCGCGCTAAGAAAACCAAAAAGCCGATAATGGGGCCCGACGACGGCCCTGCTGCCTGAGCTCTAAATTTCGACCTAAACAACACCCACTTCCTTCTCGTACACACAGCACTACCTGACATCCAATATGGAAGCACAAATTATACAATGGAACGTGAGAGGACTGCTTAGAAATCTCGACGATGTCCAAGAACTCTTACACAAACATACACCAAAGGTGCTGTGTGTACAAGAAACACACTTAAAATCCAAACACACGAACTTTCTACGCAGCTACATTATTTTCCGGAAGGACCGGGATGATGCCATCGTGCCATCCGGGGGTGTAGCGGTTATAGTTAATCAAGGAGTAGCATGCACACATTTACCTCTTCGAACTTCCCTTGAGGCAGTGGCTGTTCGAGCGGTTCTTTTGAACAAACTCGTCACCATTTGCTCTCTCTATATACCTCCACATTACCAGCTGCAAAAACATGAATTTCAGTCTTTAATAGATGAGCTCCCTGAACCTTACCTTGTACTTGGGGACTTTAATGCGCATAGCTGTCTATGGGGTGACTCCCGCTGCGATGCGCGAGGTCGTCTAATTGAACAGTTCCTTTTCTCTTCTGGCACGTGTCTCTTGAATAAAAAAGAGCCAACATACTATAGCCTTGCGAACAATACCTACTCGTCCATAGACCTCAGCATCACATCTCCATCACTTCTGCCCCTTCTAACATGGAAAGTCATTAATGATCCCTATGGAAGTGACCATTTTCCTATAGTTCTGAGCACCCCAATAGTTAATGGATGTCCTCCACAGGTTCCCAAATGGCAAATTGACAAAGCCGATTGGGAACAGTTTCGTAAAATGGCTCTCTTAAGTTGGACCAACATGCATGCTTTGAGCATAGATGAAGCTGTAGACTACTTTACAGTTTTTTTGATTGATGCCGCAATGAAGTGTATCCCACAAACAGCTGGACTGCCCGGCAAACGACGTGTGCCATGGTGGAACACTGAGTGTCGAAACGCGCGCAAAAAACAAAATAAAGCATGGAGGCTGCTTCGGGACTCGCCGACAGCCGAGAATCTGGACAGCTTTAAAAACATAAAGTCACAAGGCAGGAGAACTCGCCGACAGGCAAGAAGACAAAGTTGGCAGAAATTTTTATCGGGAATTAACTCATACACACAGGAGGCTAAAGTCTGGAACATGGTTAGTAGGGTAGCAGGCCGACAAGCGCATTCACTTCCCCTAGTAAACACACAAGGTGACAGCTTGGAAGACCAGGCGAACTTCCTAGGTGCACACTTCGAACAGGTATCGAGCTCGTCACACTACACGGAAGCTTTCCAACGACACAAAGCAAAAATCGAACAACAGAAACTAGAGCGCAAATCCACAAAACACGAGGAAGCATACAATGAACCTTTCGGCTTAGCTGAGCTACAGGCATCGCTGAACTCATGCAATAAATCCGCCCCAGGTTCCGACCGTGTTGTATATGAAATGTTGAAACACCTGCCTTCTGAAACCCAAAAAACCCTCCTTTCCCTGTACAATGCTGTTTGGTTTTCCGGCGAGATCCCCTCGGCCTGGAAAGAAGCCATCATAATTCCGATTCTGAAGCAGGGTAAGGACCCATCCTTAGTTTCCAGTTACAGGCCAATAGCCCTAACAAGTTGTCTGTGCAAAGTTTTTGAAAAAATGATAAATCGGCGGCTCCTACATTTCCTCGAAGCCAGCAAATCACTTGACCCATACCAGTGCGGTTTTCGAGAGGGTAGATCTACCTCTGACCACCTTATCCGTATCGAGGCACAAATTCGCGACGCTTTTGTTCACAAGCAATTCTTCCTTTCGGTGTTCCTCGATATGGAAAAGGCCTACGACACCACATGGCGATTTGGAATATTAAGAGACCTATCCCACTTAGGTGTCCGAGGAAAGATGCTGACCATAATCGAAAGCTATTTGTCCAATCGCACGTTCCGTGTTCGAGTGGGTAATGTCTTGTCCCGAACATTTGTCCAGGAAACTGGAGTGCCGCAAGGTGGTGTCCTGAGTTGCACACTTTTTATTATAAAAATGAATTCCCTACGTCTGTGTATTCCACGGAATATGTTTTATTGCACATATGTCGACGACGTGCAGATCGGTTATAAATCTTGCAACCTTTCAATGTGCGAGCGGCAGGTGCAACTTGGTTTAAACAAGGTAACCAAATGGGCAGACGAGAACGGGTTCAGCCTTAACCCGCAAAAAAGTACTTGCGTATTATTCTCAAGAAAGAGAGGCCTACATCCCGATCCAGACATTGATCTGCATGGTCAGCGGCTACCTGTGAAAACGGAGTATAAATTCCTCGGCGTAATTCTAGACGCGAAACTTACCTTCATATCACACATAAAGTATATAAAGAACAAGTGCATAAAAACCATGAACATTCTAAAGGTATTGTCACGCACTACGTGGGGTAGTGACAAGAAGTGCCTGTTGAATCTCTATAAAAGCCTCATACGCACGCGTCTAGATTATGGGGCGATAATTTATCAGTCTGCGACACCAAGCGCGTTGAAGATGCTTGACCCTGTCCACCACTCGGGCATTCGTATTTCTACGGGTGCTTTTCGCACCAGCCCCGTGGAAAGCCTCTACGTCGAATCGAACGAGTGGGCGCTCCACCTGCAGCGATCTTACATGTCGTTTCTATACTATCTCAAAGTGAACGCAGACAACGAACACCCCTCACACCCCACAATTAATGATATATCTAGTTCTGCCCTTTTCGACCACCGTCCTTCGGTGCGACAGCCCTACTCACTTCGTGTGAGGGGCTTAGCTGAGGAAACGGGTGTGCCACTTTCCGAACACTGTCTATTGGCTCCCGCTGCACAACTACCGCCGTGGCGGTGGCAGCTTATCGACTGCGATCTTTCTTTCATGGAAGTAACGAAACACGCGCCTATTGCACATATCCGTACATACTTCCTTGAACTACAACACAAATACACTTGTGCAGAATTCTTTACAGACGCCTCAAAGTCCAATACTTCTGTGTCTTACGCAGCCGTTGGGCCATCCTTTACGGATTCCGGTATTCTACACCCTGAATCAAGTATCTTCACGGCAGAAGCTTACGCGATACTTGCGGCCGTTAAACACATTCAACAATTAAAACTACAAAAGGCAGTGATTTACACAGATTCTCTAAGCGTGGTAAAAGCTTTAAAAACTCTGAAAAGACACAGAAACCCCGTCTTTGTCTCGCTGTGTTCTCGCTTAAGCACGATCTACGCACTCGAACAACATGTCGTAGTGTGCTGGGTGCCAGGGCACCGCGAGATTCAAGGCAACGTGTTGGCGGACCAGCTAGCAGCATCCGCCCACGAAAACAGTCACAATAGATCCTTAGGTATTCCCCCACTAGACTTAAAACACTTCCTGAAAAGAAAGCTCAGAGCCTTTTGGCAGACCACATGGGATATGCATACACGAAATAAGCTACACGTTGTCAAACCGCATCTAGGTAATTGGCCGCCAATATCAAAATCACGCCACACAGAAGTTACACTCTGCAGACTTAGGATCGGTCACACATACAGTACACACACACACCTTCTGTCCGGTGGCGAACCACCTTTGTGTGATAGATGTGGGCAGCCACTCACTGTCCTTCACGTCCTCATCCAGTGCAAGGAACTCGATGCTATAAGAAAAAAACACTTTTCATTACCCTACCGACAGCAATTTCCACTTCATCCTTCAATGTTCATCGGTAGGGACCCGCTTTTTACATATCAGTCACTGTCTGCTTTTTTAAACGATGTACAGAGTTTTCATGTCATATATCAAGGTGAACCGTAGCACGGCCTCTAAGCGGAGGTCGCTGCTGCGGGGAATACATTAAAGATAGCACTTGCCTCGCGGCCCTTGGGCTCAAGGGCATTGACGAGGCATTCGTGCTGATGTCATATCTTCAGTTTTATTCTTGCGACCACTTGTCATTCATTCCACTACACATATTTCACGTCACTCTCATTATTTTAATGTATATATATATATATTTTACCCGCCTTTAGCGCGAGGAATTTTAAAGCCCTTATACAGCTACTTAGCGCAACCATTGTTCTCATCCTTTGTCCCATGAACTGGCGCTCTTTGGCCATCTCTTGGCCCTTGCGCCAATAAACACCACATATCATCATCAGTGAGCATAAGCGCGTGTTCGTTAGGTGATCTGTGTTCATCGACCAGAATGAAACGAAGACAGCGGTGCGTTGTGAATTATTTTGTTGATTTGCCCATACTATCACCGAGAAAGAAGTGTGCAAGTGATACCACCATCGCAAGTGGGTCTCGCATCGTGATAGCTTCCTTGACAGTGACGACGGTGACCTTCAAGTCTTCAGCAAGAAGAGCCGCTTGAAAGCAAAACTGCGATTGGAAACAGCACGTAAAATAAGTGGCCCATTTCATAAAATGCGTTGTATACATGGTGGGTATTTCGGTTGCCTACTATTACTGATACAGTCGCACCGAAGATTGCGTCTAACACCGTGCCCGTCGGCGTCTACGGCGGGAGGTGTTTTGGCGTTTTGAATGAGAGTGATTTACGGTGACAAAATCACCCATGCACAGCTTCGCCTCGGCAACAGGCGCGTTCATGTCTATTATGCGACTGACAGCGTGATTTTCAATTTGCAAAAAAAGCATTTTTGACCACGGGAGTAAGGAACGCGTTTCACCGGTTTGTATAATCACACACGTGAGACGCCCGCTCCTGACTGGTCGTGGCCAAGATATCTGCTGCCTTTCGATACCTTCGCGTCCCCTGACAAAATGACGTGAGCGTCTTCAGAAAGTTACAGTGTCTCCAAATGTAAGAAAACGACGACGTTGACCCTGTGTGCACCGAAATTCAGAAAATGGCTTGTTACCTTTGCGTATGATTTCTGATTGCGCAGTTACTGCTGGGCCGTGGCTTTCTTTTTTCTTTGAAAAGTAAAACCGACCGCTTTAATAAAGCTGATTCCTCCGTTCCTTCGCAATGCAAAATATTCTATCGCTTTCCCAAAAAAGAAATGTAAACAATACTAAATGGTGCTCGCTTTGCACGTGGACTTGAACCGCTAGCACATTAGCGTTATATAATTTGATTTGCAGAAGAGCTCAGCAACGATTCCAGGTATTTGTGCTGCATGCTTAAGTGTATCAAGTCATGTGGTAGATTTCGACTACATCTGTGAATAAACTATCTGCATAAATTCCCAAATAACATCATGAGCCATGAATACTCGTGTGGAAACGCACATGTTTTACGCGCTCGCGAAACCAAAACCGAAATCGCCCGTGAACGGACTACTTGGCGTAGTAACACATGTGCAGAAGCTCCGCCCACGTAGCTTTAGCTGTGCTGCCACAGAAAGTTGTCGCCAGGTATAGAGCACATGTAGAAGTGACAAAGAGAAGAAAAACTTGAAGCGTCCCGGCTGTCATCGCCTCTTCCGAAGAAAAGAAAGAGCTAAAAAAGAAAATTCCTCGCATTTCGTTTTCTGCTCCCTCGCTGTCTTAGGTTTTCCGCGCCCATGCTTCCTGCTCCGCAACTCCCACTCTGCCTCGCTGACCTTGCCCTCCCGTGTTGCCCTCGCCCCTCGCCTCTGCGCTTGTAAACCAGCGTCGGCGTTTCAACAAAAAGAAAGAAAAGAAAGTCGTCCTTTCGTTTTCGTTTTTTTTCCCCCTCCGCACCGTCGCGCGTCTTCCAAGAAGCAAGGCGTCCGTTCGCTGTGTCGTCTGCTTGCGTACCGCTCCGGTGGGCGCGACGGATTTCAGAACATGAGTTCGTAGTACTGAGGCGTTAATATAACGCGGAACTAAATATAGCGCTCGTTATTCTGAAAAGTTCGGTATCCTGAAGTACGTAGTGGGGAAATAATTTTACATTGAAACTATTAGCAGTCGGCGCGGGATTTTTTAAAAGTTCGTTAATCTAAAAAGTTCGTTAATGTGGTGTTCGTTCTACCGAGATTTCACTGTAATGCCTCACAGATGTGTAGCAGGTACCTCGTCTATCAGCAGAATGGGTGCTTCTCTACTTCATGAAAGTTACGGTGGGCGCACCATGAAAAACAACGCACAAGCCTAGACCCTAAGGTGCTTCTCCCCTAAAACAATTTTCGGGTCCTCAATGACTACTGCTGAAGTAACTAGAACTGGTGTTTTACCACATTTACTTGATTGTACCATGAAAGGTGATATTCAATAGCGTCCAGGAAGAAAAAATAGATTTTCAGTACTCTATTGTAATGCGAGGGTGGACTTAAGGCAGCGAAAGTCTTGAAGGAAACTCGCCTTGCATTCGGTGAAATGCGATAAATGCTTAGATTTCGTAGCACTTGTACATAGCGCAGTCCAACTTTATCTTACTTTAGGGCACTGACTGTTGGAGATGTGTAACCACTGAGTATGTCACCGGATACAATGTCCACTTAAAACCGAAAAACTATTACCAAGCCTCTAAACTTTCGTAAGATGACATCCGAGCACTGTTGCAAGAAAACTATCCTACTGCTTCGACATGGGACCATTAAACTGTGCCTTTTGAACGTACAGCTTATAAATTTAGCAACTTCAAGGCAAAGGCAAAGCAAATCTTAGGATGAGACGGCACACCTGTGGACACAATCATTAGAATATTTATTGAAATCACAATTTTTCTTTCTCGTACATCACACAGTACAAAAAGGCTCATTAGTATTGCAGATGCAGCACTTATTCGAAGAGATGAAATACTAAATTTCAATATTGTTACATGGACAGCAGATAACTTTTTATACAATATTTACAAATTTCCTGTCATCTAGCCCAGGCCAAGGTGGAGCTTTGGTGTTTTCGGGGTCAGCAGCTGCATATCATTACGGCATGAATCACGCCAGGGAGCATAAATTCAGGAACAAACAAGTCATTCTGGTCGCTTTAGCATCCACGAGGAAAATAGACCAGAAACCATGTAACGTGCCTGTCAGGTTGTCATGAATTTGTTGACTTCTGGCAGAAGAGGGAGAAGTAGAGGAAGAAGAAATGAGAGAAAAGACAGATGTCAAACGAAGAAATATAGGGTGAAGAGATAGAAGAAGACCATACATTGAAGGAGAATTGAATAAAGAACGCAAAGAAGAGGGGGAAGAAGAGGCACGAGAGGCGACGTGGCCGGCGAGGAGGAGGAGGAAGGCAGGGCGCGCTTGGAACGGGCAGAGGCACGGACGAGCGGTGGTCGTGGCAAGGCGTTCGCCTGAGGTCCGCCAGCACAGCTCCTGGAAATGTGCCCCAGCCTTCGCAGCAACGTACTGTGACCTGGGAGGCGTGACCAGGAGGGCGACCAGCGCGCATCTGCGAGACCCTTCTCCTGAGGACGCGCAGATGTTCTGCGGCTATGCTCCGTGGGTCGCGCACCGGACGACGAGCGGTACAGCCAAAGCAAGTACCTGACGTGGCGTGGACCGGCAACTGCAGCTACCCGACGGTGCAACAGACGGTCGTGCTCCGGTGAAGCAACGCACTTCGCGGACACGACAAGTCGTCGCCTCAGCACCGGAGCTGCCACGTCAACGCCAGTAACCCGTGATAAAACTGTAAATATTTTTATTAGTTTTTGGGATAGTGTGCACAAGGGATGTTTGTTTATATAGTTGGGCTTTCTTCACTACTTCTTATGTAAATAGTTTAGTGGTTTTCTCGCATAAAGCAATTTTTCGTTATCCTCGGTGTTCCTGTGTTGTGTTTAACCATCTAGAGACCATGACACAGGTACAAATGTTTATACGGCTAACCTCTCGTCATAGCCCATTGCATGGATTCATCCAACACCTACTGAATGCTTGCTCCAGCAGAACAGCACCCACAGTGTGTATAAAGTTACGTTAAATGAAATCAACTGGCATTCATTTACATAAAGCTGTTGCAAAACAGCATCAATCTACATGAGCTCATGACATCACTACAAAAGATTCGTATTCCTTGAAGAATTTCAAACTGGTATTACTCAAGTGCCACGATACCAGCAGGGCAACTGCGAACTGGGTTACAAATTACAATGCACAAATACAGGTAAACATGTAGACACTGATAGCATCTATGTGCTGATGACCGCACACCTATACCTTTTGCACCAGTAATGACGCTTAGCAGCATAATTTTAGCCGAAGAAGTGTCATCGATCCACGAGGACATGTGTTAGTTGCTGTCTGGTATCATCTCTTCTGCGACCCCGTGTCGAAGCACATTGTGTAGGTTACCTACTGCAGGTTTACTCCAGCACACGTTTTGCTAGAATGTGTCCCAACATGCCGGAGATGCATTTGGAGTCGAGCAGCAACTTCTGAACCTTCTCTCGGTGAATATTCACAATTCAAGGGGAATTTCCACATTTTTTGCAAGAAACCTTGATATCGTCAGGAATAGTGCCTTGAGGTCCAAGATGGCATCTTCTGACGCAAATCCTTTCAGGTGTTCTTCGTATCGAACTAACGATCCATAACAGCAACACTGGGCCTCAACAGATTGGTGGCCCCTTTCACATACTCTTTCAATTCAATCAATGTGTTGTAGCACTGATAATCACCAAGTAGAACAGCAATACAATGCGTGCACTCGCCAATGGCTTTGATTATTGCCTTGAGCAGAAACCCTCCAGCATAAGCAAGGATGTCACATTCTACAGATGATACTTCATCCAGCAGGAGGTTCTCCAGGTGCTCTTCATCATCTCTAAATTCTTCAAGGCTCTTTTCAAGGCTCCGGCCAAGTAGGTCAGCAAGGTCACCAGAATCGTAACTTGATGACTTTGGCGTATGAGAAATTGGCCCACACAAATTAGCTTAAAGGGGCCCTGCAACACCTTTCTTAGTTATATTGGAATAGTCTCATTATTGACGTATGACTGTTCACGAGTCATATGCCGTAAAAATTTTTCGAATCCGTCAAGTCTAAGTGGTGTTGCCAAATTATAGAGATCACGTTCTGCAGCTTTCTTCCTCCACTCAACGCCGCGAGCGCGCGGAAAGCTGCGCGGGGCGTGAAGGGAGGGAGGACGGAGGTGCGAGGAGGCGCCGAAGAGTTACGTCAGCGCCGGCGGCATTTTTTTTTTCATTTTTTTCTCTCTGGCGTCTCGGCGCAACCACGTGGTCTGTGGCGCCACTTCCAGTTGGCTTGCATGGTCATCGTCGAGCGGAGCCCATCGCACCGTGTATCGCGCGTGCTTGAAAACTGCGAGTCGGTTTGGTAATGTTGGGTGTGCACCTCGAACTGCCGTAGTGTTTTCATCGCTCTGCCAACCATGGATGCAAACCTGCGTGCGCGTTTGGAACGAATGACAGCTGAGATGGGTTTCGACCCACACTCCGATACACCGCCTCGTCGCACTGCTCGCTCTTGAATCGTATTCAACACGGCAAAGCTGCGTGCACCCTTCCCCAGTGGCGGTACTTCGATGCTGTTTGCTCTTCGAATGCGGGCGCACAGCGAGTGCGGGTTGACAACAAAGAACTAAAGACTAGAAGAAAGGATTGTGGGGCATCGGGCCGGCGCGGACCCATCCCCCGGCTGTCTGCAGCTACCGTGAAAATGCGAGTCTGGTTGCTGTGTCGCGGTTTCTCGGGAACGTGAGCCTACAGGGAGGATACGCGGAGGTACGGCTCGATGACATACTGAACAGACAGCGAACAGGACTCTCGCCATACAGCGAACACAGGTATCCTAAACTAGCCGGCGCCAGCATTGTTATCAGAGAAATGCTGCACCGCTGCCTCGGTCGGTCGTGAGAACGTGCCTACGATGCAGTTTCCAGCTGACGAGGCAACACTCGAACGGCTGCCACTCTCAACGGCAACCGGCGATGGTCAAAAGCACAGAAATATTCACGATTTCGGCACTGCACATGGTGAAGAAAACGCAACCACGCAACTACGAGCAGACGAGCTGTCGGTGGGACCGGAAGTGCTAATATTAATGTTTGTTCGGTGTTTTAACGGCATAACACAATATAAACATACATATTATCTACTTATTGAACTCAAAATTGACAAAGGTAATAATGAGGGTGTTATCGTGATTATAACATCAGCCAATGGTGGAACTGCCGACAATCGCGTCATATATTGCGGACTAATACATCATTTGTCGAGAGAAGAGGGAGCGATTTTCAGCTGACTTTGAGAATTTATTGTAAATTCCAGGCCGCTCGCTTCGCTATAATATTTGGCTCGCGTGTTCTCGGGAGCCTCGACTACCGATTGGCTCAAAAAGTGTTGCAGGGCCCCTTTAAGTGCGGGCTTCACGTCGTAAGCACTTGGAACCGGTTTCTTCATGCGCACAATTGAGAAAATGTTTTCAAGGCAATCCTGAATGAGGCGGCTTGTCAGAAGCTTGTAGCCATGCAAGCATAGCAACTCTTCAGCTAGGCTCAGCACAACTGATGTAGAAATGAGAAGGCCAGCTTGAGAAGGCTTCCCATGTGCTGTTGGCCCCATTTTCATGTGTCCAAGTGTATCCTGTGCAAGCATCAACGTGTCTGCAGCCCCTTGGTACTTGGATGGATCAATTTTACTTGGGCTAGGACTGGATAACGAGATGACATGAGAGTGTACCATTTCCAGACAAGCTCTAAAAACCGTGCAGTTGCCTCTGCCTCTACTGGAAGGTGCCCCTTCTGAATAAGGTACCGAATCTCAGGAGGTGCCTCACGAAAAAACTCAACAGCAATGCTAACTTTCATAGTTGTAAAATGACCAGCGCTCACATGTATCACAGAGAGGCCACGGGCAATTTTCAGATTGTTTTTTGAGTCATGATCGACGTCGACTTTGCTCCGGAAGACCTTGATCAGTTACTGTGTTCTCTCCCAAGTAAAAGCATGTTGCTCGAAGTTGCTGAGCCCTCAGATTCTTAAGAACATGGGCAGCCATAAAGTAGAGCGGCCTGTCTTCGAGAAGAGGATGTGGGATGCAGTGAAGTGTTTCTGGACACTTGACAAGCCTAACAAGCGCCACACTGCCCGGTTAGCTGCTCCCATATCACTCGTAACACTCTGAGCGATATGCTGTAAAGCATTTCTATTAGACAGAATACAAGATCTTTCAGCAGCGATGCATCAACAGACAACTTGCTTGTAACGTCTGTTGAGACCACTCATACAAGAAGAGCATGATTTGCAACCGTGTCAGGGGAGTCAGGAAGCGTAATCAAGGTAATCAAAAAGGTAATCAAGGGAGTGATCATGCTCATGTGCTTGCGCAATCTCCATTTCATCCATAAAAAGGACGCAGTCTTCTTCAGTGTCTTCCATAGCGTGCACTTTCTGCCTGAGCACATCAAAAACTTCATGGAGGATACCTAGCAGTATTTTGCAATCTCCGGACCAGGGTTCTGTTTGAAGGAAGAGGATACAGTAGTGACCTCAAAAGTTCATAGCCAGAGGTTCCACATGCATGCTTTATTTGGAGAGCGGTTTTGATAGTTTTTTCTGACCAAACACTTCCCTTGCTAGTCTTTCGTGTCATTGCTTTTCTTTGGTCAAGATTCAAAAATTTTGTGTTCAAGAACCTTTCATGTTTTTTCTTCTGGGGCTTCAATTGCTGTTGCAGGCTATGAATATGTGCTTTTGCTTTTTTGTGCAACATCTGCAGCCTCTTGTGTTTCCTCGCAAGGTCAGCGCACTTCTTACGAAGTTCTGCAACGGTACAGTTGACAGGACCTAAATTTTCAGCTGTGTGTCTAAAAAGAACCTTAGTAGGGTTGACGCACCCATTGCAGTTCTCAGGGGAAGCGTGGCATGGTTGTGCCACTTCTTGAATTAATTGTAATGGAACTTCTGTTCTGATGTGATCGAACCCTCAGAATTACTGGTAGCGCAGCTGTCCTGACAAATCAAACTTGACAGTTCTGCACACGCAGGTTCAGCTTCAGTGCACATCCTAGCACTAAGTGCTTGTGATAATATACCATACCTGCCAAATCTCCCGGATTACCCGGGAGACTCCCGGATTTTGAACGTTTCTCCCGGTTGTACAGATCATAGGAAAATCTCCCGGAAATCCGGTTTGGCCCCGCACGTCCAGTGCATTGCGCGCCCCGCGCGTCACGGTGACGCGAGGTGGGACGTTTCGCGTACAGATGCGCTACACGCAATTTAAAAATTGATCCTAAATGTGTTATAGGTTATATCAGCCGTTAATACTTCGTAGATGATGCGTTTGTGTACACACAAATCTATCCCACAAGTTATCTCGCCTTCAAAATTTGTGTCACTACTGCTTTAAGTGGAGAGCCCAGCACTTAAAAGGGTAGCCGTTACCGATGTCTGTCGAGATAGCGTGTTCACCAGCGCTTGCGACCGTCCCTGTCTCAACGGCGCCCCTTATGGTCCCTTGCCCGACGAAATAACTGGTAAGCAAGTGACGACAGGCCTCACACGCGGAGCGATGTTATCGCATGTGCCCTTCGCGCGACGGTGACGGCTGGGTCGTTTCATCTCTGCTTCAACCGCGTTCGTCCCTAGCGCTAGCGCGCATTTACTCGCACGTGAAACAGACGATGCATAAGCGATGTTGTCGGTTTGGACTCTGTACCCCCCCCCCCCGTTGAGTACATCTCCCGGATTCCGTTTCTCCAAACTTGTCAGGTATGATATACTATGTTTCATAGAAACCTGCGTCAGCTTCCTCGCCAACACTACTGCAGACAACAACACATGACTGGCCAAGCCGAGGAAGCATCAACAAATAATGGTGTTTTTTCTGGAGCACAGCTAAAACGGACAGCATGATTCCCAAGACAGCAGCAGTTGCTGTCCTATGGCAGGGGCTCGAAGACACACCTGCGGGTACTATGTCAGAAGGCTCGGCGGTAGTTGAAGTGTCCCCGTACCAGAAGCTGCGGTGGCTGGGAGATTCTGTAGAACAGCTGTAAAAATTTCAAGGCTTCATTTGCAAGGGGCAGTATCAAAATGTTACACAAGTGTTTACGCATGCCACTGCACTAGCATGCATAAATTTTAACATTGACTAAAGCCAATTTTTCTCTATGACGATTGCAACGGATGCAACAAATTTGCAGTTCATTGTGCGCAATTTGCATTGCATTTCGTTCCCGTTAATCAAACACATAGTTTTATGAAAAGCAAAATATGAGTCATGGCTATTTCAGCAATTAAGCTTGGAAATTGCATTTCATAGTTTTCCGCAGCTTTTTTGGGGTGAGCTTATGTGTGGGTTGTGTCGAACAGACTTTCAAAGGGAAAGGTAGCCTCAAAATATACGCATCCGTCTTGCCAGGTATCTTAGTTGTTATGGCAGTGTATTTTATGTTTCGTTCATGACTAGCGTAGGAATATCTTTTCGAAATGACTGAGGTAGCCCTTTCTGAACTCGTGAAAATTTAAATTTTTGTAGCACGAACTAAAAGTATTCTCATTAAATGTTTCAGACCCTGTTACACTGAGATGCCCGTTCTTCACAAGATCAATAGGTTTACAGCAAAAACAGGTGCTTTGCAGTGCATACTTTTTAAGCCAGGTACACATCGCCCACGTTACATGTCACAAAAACCCCTTTCGACCATGTTTCTTTCAAGAAAATGAGTACACAAGCATAAGTTGCATTCAACAAACAATACGTATGTGCATAATGAAACTGGCACAGCCTGTGCTAAGTGATGACCAATTCAAAATAAGCGAGCCAGACACAATGTACAGTAAAGGTAAACGCAGGTGAAGCGCTCTCTGGAGATTGCTGCACATCCAAACAGCTATCAACGTAGCGCAAAGAATGGCGGAGTATAGTGCAAACCTCAAACACACATTGATGTTCTCAGTGAGAATAGTCATATTCTGAATGCGTAATATAGTAGTGCTTTAGCAGCATTCTCGCAAGTTTTCTTTTCACCACAAATGCACATTCAGTGGAAGGTATTGCCAAAAACAAGACGGGCAATGATAACTGGCACCAATATATATAAAACGATAGTAAAATACCACATTATTTGGGTGAAAAGAACTTAATCTCTTGCTGGTTATGTCTTAGACAATAAGTTAAATCAATAATGAACACAGTGCAAGCATACGCGTGTGCAGGGTTCCCCATCATGGGGAGGGAGGAAGCAAAGGTTCAACGCATCACCCCCTCCCTACTAATCAATTAATCAATGCATGGGGCAAGTTTTGCACCACATGTTCTTAGGTGACTAGAGGGGGCAGAGGCCCCCCTTCCCCCCCCTTGTGCACCCCTATGACTGCAAGTATAGAAATGTTTTCACAGTCCATATGCAATGAACTGCTTTGGTGCGATTGATTTTAATGAATGGTCAGCCTAGTTTCTAGCATGGTGTCGTCAAACAGACACCCTGCGGCATCCTGTCCAGCACATGTGCAAGCGCATCCCGTAATGTTGAGCTCAGCAACAGCATGCCCTACCCGTCGAGGTTAGCAGCACCACATGTTCTACTGGATTCTCCATTCACCCTCTGTACATGGTGGTGTCAAAGATAAATGTGCTCTGACATTCAAAAAGAATTTTGCATGCAGTTGCTTCCTGCACGTCACAGCACCCTAATAGCACAGTTGCAGGCTTCTTCACAACTGTGCTTATTCGGGGCGCTACGCCTAGAATACATAGAGCTGTGTAGGAGCAAGCATGGTATCATTATAGATGTAAAATCAAGAATTTTTCGTACCTGGGTTACAAGAGCACTCTGGTGGAGCCAGAACTTGCGCACGAGTACTGTCACTCGTAATGTCGCTCACAGGTTGGCTTGGCTGCGGAGTAGCTGCAGGGTCAACATGACAGGGCGGCTGCACAGTAGGGATGGTAAAATCGACGAACGATTAATCGATTAATCGATTAAAGGTCCACAATTAATCGATTAATCATAATCGATTTGTGCCTTTCGATTAATCGAATTAATCGATTAAAACTATTCGATTAATCGATTACGGCATCCCCCACTCCCGCCCCCAAACTCGCCCCTTGGCCGGAGCGCATGACTGCGAGGCGCGCTATCCTGAGACGCAGACCCTGAACGCTATCCCTAGACGCAGGAAGTTGCAAAGCCGAATACAACTACCTTTTCTGGTTCTATTTGGGATGCCGTCGATCGCGCAGTTCTACGCAATTGCGTTGCACTTGAGTACGATCCGATGAACTAAATGCCTTCTCAGTTCAAGACATACTATAGTAACCCTGTAGTCGATCGCCGCACCAATCCCAACCCACTTGTGACTTGGCACAGCATGCGAACTGGCCTAGATCATGTGTTTGACGTTGCAATGGAGTATTTGCCAATTCCTGCAACGTCAGTAGCATCCGAGCGCCTTTTTTCGCATGCTGCATGTGTGGCGACCCAAAGGAGGTGTCGGTTGTCGCCCGAGCATCTCGGGCAACTGACATTTCTTCGCTCAGTAGAAAAATGCATGTGGTTCGAAGCAGCAACAAAAGGGGACTGTTGAGAACGTAAGCAGCACGTGGATTCGCCAACTTTCAAAAGAGAAGTTTATTCTTTTCTGTAAATTTCATACGTGCCAGCGCATCGTCTAGCTTGTAGCTTGTTTTGTTCGTGTTTGTTTTTTGCCGCGCTGTTTCATCGTGTTGCCGCATAAACGCATGTCTGCTTACATTTGGTAAACGAGTAGTTTTCGTCACCTGTAGTATCAATCGCAACTTTCTTTGTATTTTATTCAACCCTCAGATTTTACTCGTTTCTTGTGTAAGTGCGGCATTGTAATATGCGCTGCTTATTTACTCACTGGTTCTTAGTGCCGTTCTGTTTTACTCTTTAGCAAATAAAATATTGTTTACCAATGAAACAGAGAGAGAAAATGTATTATAAGGCAGAGAGGGTGACCTGAGCTAGTACGCCCCTGCCTGCTACTCTGCACCGGGGAAAACGTGATGAAGTACGATGATGGGGAGATGATTAGGTAATCCGTATATACATAATAAGATACGTTTGCTAGCGTAAAGAGGACAATGACGCTAGTAACCATCTTTTATTTTCTGTATACCAACTAGCCCAACTGTCAGTCTTATAGGGTATATATACCATTTTCATAATTGTTGAGCTAACTTCCATACGATGCAGTTAGCCCAATTATTGGCAGCTAGTCACTTCTTCCAACAGAGTGTTCAAGCGTGGTTTGCTTGCGCTTGGATGCGGAAAGTGTAAACTCGGCTCTCTTGACACGAACACGCATAATAGACAAACGCCAACACGTGCAACTACGACCTCGTCTTCTCTTGAAGCACGAAAGTTGCTGCCATTAGTTGAGAGAAAATGTAGTGCAGGAATGCGCACTCGCGAATTGTGAAAAGGCCCTTATAGACCCTTTATGTAATCCGCAACTTTACGCGTCGGTTTACCGAACGTCTAGCATCCAGTGCATTACTATTGAAGTGACCTTTTAGCACTTAGCAATACTGTAGGTCGCATATTTAGGGAGAAATACAGCTTTCAGCAAGAGACCCCCGTCTTCTGCTGTGACAAGAAAGGACAGTCGCGCAATTTATGTTGTAATGTCTGGTACACTAGATAGCGCTCACAGTTCAGGATGTACGCACAATTGAAAAGGTGCGAGTGGCGCCGTGTTACGGCAATGATCAGGTGAAACCTGCGGGGTATACTGGCGCAGCTGCTGTTTTTTCTAGCCGGGAGGGCTGAAGCTCATGTCACTCTATTTCCCGCAATATTATTTAGAACTAACAGACAATAATGCCAAGGAAAGTATAGAGGGTGTTATTTGTAATAATTGGGATATCAATGTGAAGAAAGTAAAGTGGACGAAAAGATAACTTGCCGCGGGCAGGGACCGAACTTGCGACCTTCGAATAACGCGTCCGATGCTCTACCACTGAGCTACTGCGGCGGTCATACCCCGTCCACTTCATAGGGTACACATGTGCATTTAAACCTAGGAGTGTTAGTCAGCGCCGATCACAGCCATGGCGGCGAGTGTGGAACACTCTTTTTCTGCCTTTTGGCGTCACGTAGCAAGTGACCTTTTTTTTACGAGCTGGCAGCTGACCAATAATCCCTCGCATACTACCTGAAGGCACCAAGTCTGCCAGAACGAGACCCTCGCTATGAATGAGGGAAAGAAGGTGACTTTTAAGGGCTCGTTTTTCTTTGTCATACACCCCTTAACCTCCCCTACTATGACTGACTCGTTCCAACTCGCCCAACAAGCAACGTTGCTCCCCTACACTTTCCTTCGCATTATTGTCTCTTAGTTCTAATTAATATTGTGTCTAACAAAGAAAAACGAGCCCCTAAAGGTAATTCGAAGGTCGCAGGTTCGGTCCCTTCCGGCGACAAGTTATCTTTCCGTCCACTTCACTTTCTTCAGATTTATATCCCAATTATTACAAATAACACCCCCTATACTTTTTCTTGGCAATATTGTCTGTTAGTTCTAATTAATATTGTGTCTAACAAGAAAAACGAGCCCCTAAAGGTAATTCGAAGGTCGCAGGTTCGGCCCCTTCCGGCGACAGTTATCTTTCCGTCCACTTCACTTTCTTCAGATTATATCCCAATTATTACAAATAACACCCCCTATACTTTTTCTTGGCAATATTGTCTGTTAGTTCTAATTAATATTGTGTCTAACAAAGAAAAACGAGCCCCTAGAGGTAATTCGAAGGTCGCAGGTTCGGTCCCCTCTTCCGCGACAAGTTATCTTTCCGTCCACTTCACTTTCTTCAGATTTATATCCCAATTATCACAATAACACCCCTATACTTTTTCTTGGCAATATTGGTCTGTTAGTTCTAATTAATAGTGTGTCTAACAAGAAAAACGAGCCCTTAAATGTCATCTTATTTCCTTCTATTTCCCGCAGTTGCCTTTACGGATGGTCTGTTTGAGGCCATATTTCTGCGTAATCTCTGCATAGGTGACCTCAAGAAAAAGATCGCGTCAGTCCGCAATTATA
>NC_051177.1:2208308-2234195 GCF_013339695.2 Rhipicephalus sanguineus
CCTTCGTGCAGTGTTCCTCATCCCCTTGACTTGCGATGACCAGGCCCGCTTTCATGTAGGGGGAATCCAGGTGGGTGTTTCCCATCTTTCCTCATCTCTATGTTATCATCATCATCATGCATTTGTCTGTGGCATCATAGTCATAGTGTGTGTCATCACCACCGTGATGTGCATTGTGCCTGTTCAGTGCTGAGTCCTGGGCCAAATAAATGTCTGCCCAACTAAAACATCATAATACTTTCAATGCGGGCAGTTACAAACATTTCATGTGCATGTGCACTTGTGTAGTTTGTGGTAGCCTCGATGCTCACCGGAGCCGAAGACTACCGCGGGTTCAGGCTTAGCGAGCCACAGGGCCGCGTCTACCGTCGCCTGCTTACGTTTAGCGCACCGCTCCGCACGCGCTCAGCTAGCAAGGCGTTGAGCGCCGCGCAGCATAAACACAGTGTTCGAGATAACACACACACAAACACTTTATTTTGCCTTCTGCGGCACCCAACACACACACTGTACACGTCCGCTCCCGGGCACGGGGAAGCAAAGGGCCTCCCGCGGACGATACACCAAGGGGTTCCGCGACGCACGTCGCAGCTCGCAATGGCGAGCTTTGACACGCCGCTCGGGAAAAGGTCCCTCGCGGCTATGCTGCGCACCCTCGCGATGACCACTGGGCCTGGTCGCGAGGGTTAGGGCAATCTCCGTACGCGTGGGCCTCCGGCAAGTGCGACTCGGCGTGGTACGACCGCGCGCGAGCACTAGGCACCGCTCTTTGGCTTCACGTACGAACCGGAGCTAACACTGAGGTAAGCACGCCTGCAAGGATGCCGAGGCACCCAGGCAGGCTACAGTCCAGCGATTCCCAAAGGGGACGTTGGACCGGAAAGAAATATGCGTGCTTACCCAGCGGCGTCCGGGGAGAGAGAGAGTTCGTCCCGGCCTGCACGCGCGTCTGTCCCGCCGAATTTCGCGGCTCTCAGACCGCGCGCAGCGCCACCACGAGTGTCGGCGCGTAGCGCAAGATGGCGCCACTCGCCGTCGCGGGAAAACGGGAGAGGGAAAGGATTCGAAATGCCCGCGCAGTGGCTTCGGGCTTTCGCGGGATTTAACGTCATCCCGGCAGCCCTCACCCTCCCGAGCACATCGGCAACAGGGGCCAAGTGCTCTTCGAAGGTTTGTGAATAAATCACGATGTCGTCGAGGTAGCACATGCAGTATGACCACTTTGCTTCCCCGAGGACGCGGTCCATGAGTCTCTGAAAAGTCGCAGGAGCATTGCAAAGACCAAAGGGCATACGAGTAAACTCAAACAACCCTCTGTGGGAGGTGAACGCGGTCTTGCACCGGTCACGCTCATCCATCCGGACCTGTAGGTAACCTTTGGAGGCATCTAACGTGGTGAAGTACCGCGCAGTGCCGAGGTTTCCTACGATGGAGCTAATCGTGGGGAGCGATAGGCATCATTACGAGTCACTCCGTTCAGACGGCGGTAGTCTACGCACAGGCGATGACTGCCGTCTTTCTTAGGCACCAACACAATTGGAGACGCCCAGGCGCTGGACGAACGGCGAACATGCCAGCTGAAAGCATATCGTCCAGCAAGCCGTCAATAACCTGCCTCTTGGCCAGGCTGACGGGCCTGGGGTTACACTTCAAAGGAAGCGCGTCGCCAGTTTCGATCGCGTGGCTCACCAACTCAGTACAGCCAGGCTGATCGGTGAAGAGCTCGTCGTACTCGCGTAACAGTGCCGACAAACGAGCTTCTGTGTATCATCCAAATGAGTCGCACAGGCGGTCAAAGGATGCGGAGCCTCTGCGTGTCGTGCCGCTCGATCCCGATGGGGATTTTGAGCCGACGAGCGCATAGCGCAGGGGCCTGCCCCCGAACTTTGCACGCGACACGGTTCCGACGCCTCTACTGCACAGGCAGTTGCATACGCCGGCGGGCTGATGAACGGCTTGAGCTGGGAAAAAGGTCCGTCGCGATAGCCGCCATTCGCAATGTCCACAACGATACCGTTTTTAGGAGAAAGTCCCGACCGAGAATCACAGGAACACTGAGCCCTGGAAGATGAACGAAACGCGTGCGTCTCCTTCGATCTCCCCATGTGACAGTCAACCTTGCGGCGCCAGCCGACTGGGCCACGCCTTTCGCGAGGGTGAATGTCGTTCGGCTGTCCCGCAAGCGCACCGAGTGCTTCCGCAAGTGGGACAAAACCTGTTCGCCAAACAACGAAGCGCTCGCGCCCGTGTCTAGCAACGCCGAAAATTCGCGGCCGGCAATAATGACCGAAATAAACGGCGCGTGCGCACCAGCAAGACTGCTTGCCCGGTACGCGGAGGGGAGAAGCAAGGGTTCGGCCGCTCGTGCCTTCACGAACGACCCGCGCCCCCGTTTCCCTGCCTCACAGGAGGCCTAGATACGGGACACTCCCTCGCTATGTGCCCTCGCTCGCGGCAGCGGAAGCAGCGCATTCCGTCTCGGGAAAGGGAAGATGCGCCGTCGCGGCCCCTCTCCCGAGGAGGAGCAGCCTCTAGCGGCAGGGGTCGGTTCGCCTGTTGATCAAAGGATCTGTTATGACGAGTGTCACCCTCATCGATGCGCTGGGTCGGATAGCGTCCCTGCTCGCGCGCGTCGAGTTGCGGTGCAGCACAGGCTGCTGCGCGCCTCGCGTACGCGTAGGGATCTAGAGCGCGATCGCTCAGCTCCGAACTGTGCCCGCTTCTAGCGGGAGCCGCAAAGGCAGCTCCGGCGGGCTGTTGCCGTTGGGGAGAGGGCACGGCCCCTCCCCACGCGCAGCGCGGTTCAAGGGCCACGCTGGCTGGCGGTGGCGGGCGATAGGCGCGCGCGGCGAGAATGTCGCCTTGAATGCGCTTCGCCTCGGCGGCCAATTCCTCTAAATCTCGGAAGCGGCTGCCGCGCAGGTACGCCGAAAAGGTCGGATGCGCCTGCCTAATCACCCGTTCGACGCGTTCCTCGTTCGAAGCTCTGGGCTCAGCGATAGAGAAAAGGTCTTCCATCGCGCGTACGTACTCCTGAAGCGACTCATCAGGAGCTTGCGTGCGGAGCTCGAGCTCGCGCCGCATCCTACTCTCGTAGTCAGCGGGTAAGAATTCGCGCAAGAAGGCCGCGCGGAACTCATCGAGGGTTGCTGCTCGGTGGCCTGAAAGCCGATACCACCTCGCCGCCGTGTCAGTCAGTGCAGCCGGGACGACGCGTCCGAGCACCTCCTGATCATCCAAACCCAATGCTCTCTGATAACGTGACAGAGAGTCAAGGTAATCTCGGGCGCTGCGCAGATCACCGTATCCGCTGTAAGTTGGCACAGGCAATATAACAGCGGGGTGAGCGCGTTTCGGAACGGCCGAAAGCGTTTGTACAGCTCCCGAGAGCGCTTGGATCATTTGAGCGGCATTTTGCAGCAGCGTCTGTGCACCCGCTTCAAAGGAAGCTGTCGGTGCGTTAGCGGCGCGGTCGAGCGATGGGGAACTGTCTCCGAGCTCGATAAGGGGCGCGGCTTCAAAAGGGATACCGGCCGGCGTCGCGCCACTCTCGGGTAGCGCCTGTCGTTGTTCACAGCCGCCGCTTGGGGCAGCCTCTCGTGAAATGGCTAAGCCGCTTGCGGCTAGCGGTACAGACGCGCGCTCGAAGTGAGCTTGGCTGCTTGCTTGCATAGCAGCCAGCGGGCAAAAGTCGGTGACGGCTGAGGCCGCGTTTCCGACCTGCGCTCCGTAAGCTCCGTTGGGAGCCGATTGGGAGCGATGTGACATGGAACTGCCGTGCATTCCAAAGGGAGCAGTAGCGGTCCATTTTGCCCGTGTGCACTGTTCGGGTTGGGCAATGGCCCCGTTCCCACAACACGCTACATCTCCACTGGGAGCTGGTACATAGCGCCTCGCGTCCATCCCCACTGGGGGTTGTGACAGGGGAGGGTGATGGATTCTGCCCGAAGGGGGCACTGGCCCTGTTCTCGAGCAAAGCGGTATCTGCTAAAAACGACAGCGGACAAAACTCACGCCTAGCAGACATAACGCGGGTACACGGCGAGCCTGATACGCAAAGGCGTGCTGACTCGACTAAGTCTAATCAAAGGCTTAATGAGCTTTTGATACCGCGTTGGGCGCCAGTGTGGTAGCCTCGATGCTCACCGAGCCGAAGACTACCGCGGGTTCAGGCTTAGCGAGCCACAGGGCCGCGTCTACCGTCGCCTGCTTACGTTTAGCGCACCGCTCCGCACGCGCTCAGCTAGCAAAGGCGTTGAGCGCCGCGCAGCATAAACACAGTGTTCGAGATAACACACACACAAACACTTTATTTGCCTTTTGCGGCACCCCAACACACACACTGTACACGTCCGCTCCCGGGGCACGGGGAAGCAAAGGGCCTCCCGCGCGGACGATACACCAAGGGGTTCCGCGAAGCACGTCGCAGCTCGCAATGGCGAGCTTTGACACGCCGCTCGGGAAAAGGTCCCTCGCGGCTATGCTGCGCACCCTCGCGATGACCACTGGGCCTGGTCGCGAGGGTTAGGGCAATCTCCGTACGTGTGGGCCTCCGGCAAGTGCGACTCGGCGTGGTACGACCGCGCGCGAGCACTAGGCACCGCTCTTTGGCTTCACGTACGAACCGGAGCTAACACTGAGGTAAACACGCCTGCAAGGATGCCGAGGCACCCAGGCAGGCAGTCCAGCGATTCCCAAAGGGGACGTTGGACCGGAAGGAAAATACGTGCTTACCCAGCAGCGTCCGAGGAGAGAGAGAGTTCGTCCCGGCCTGCACGCGCGTCTGTCCCGCCGAATTTCGCGGCTCTCAGACCGCGCGCAGCGCCACCACGAGTGTCGGCGCGTAGCGCAAGATGGCGCCACTCGCCGTCGCGGGAAAACGGGAGAGGGAAAGGATTCGAAATGCCCGCGCAGTGGCTTCGGGCGCGCCTCGGATCCCCACAAGTTATATCACAGTAAAACACAGATAGGTTTAACAATAATGGGGAACAATCTAATGTATGGCACTTCAAATAGAAGCTCATGCGTTAGAGAGTATTGAAGAACACTGAATGTCCTTTCATATACCAGGTTTGTTTACAGTCTGTGGAAATTGCGCGAACAGTAAGACGAAGAAGAGGAGTAGTGGAGCTTGAGGGGTTGGACTGTTTGATGTATGCCATGTCTAGGACGGTATCGCATACCTGCCAACTCTCCCGAATTGTCCGGGAGACTCCCGAATTTGGACCTAATGTCCCGATTGTACGAATGTCATCTCGAATCTCCCGAAAAGTTGCCACCACAGCAGAGGCGGTTTTTTTTTCTCTTCTTTTTTTTTAAAGTCATGCGCGTACATCAGCCTTTCCTGCTGTGGCGGTGCTGCGGAAGGGCACTCGCCACCACACTTCTATTTCATTGTAACCATATCACAGAGTACCACTGAGTACATTCTAGGCACTGCGCATCTGGGCGAAGGCTGGCCGGCTGGCCGTGAGAAGCGCTCGCCACCGTACCGAAAGAAGGCGAGGGAAAAAGTACAGTCTCAACGGAAAAAGATTGCCAAAAGTGCACGGCGGCCGGAGCCGCGGCGCTGCACGAGTGCTCCGATAACGAGACGGCGAGACTGTCGAGCACATTCCATTTTCCAAAGGAGGGGTGGCCGACAGACCGGCGGTAAGTAAGCGGCCCCCATTGTGCTTTGCAATCTCGATATCGGCGTGCTTGGGAGAAACAGCGCCGCGTGTCGCAATCTTGCCGCTCCGGCCACCGTTCAGTTCATTTGCGGCAATCGTTTTCGTTGAGCCTAGCCAGAACTTCTGCATCTCCATCTTGGCCCCCGCATTTTGTACGCTACGTCGTCTGCCGTGGGGGTTGCGTGTTTCCAGAGTTCAGTTAGAAGGTCGATGACGGCGTCAAAATCAAAGTACTTGCAAGTGTTTCTGGGCTCGTACACAGCAGGGTTTCCGTGCTTTGTGACTTCTCATAAAGGTGACAAGTACGGATTCTGTACCACGTGCGCCTGTGAACTGCCTTGGTGCCTTCACAAGTAAAGAAGTTTGGTTCAAGCAGCTCAAAACAAACATCCTTACCCCTTTCTGATGTCAGTCTCCAGTCTCAGTAATTTCTGCTATGCAAAAAGAACCCCCCCCCCCCGCTGCGGTCTCCCGAATTTTCATGCTGTGAGGTTGGCAGGTATGGTATCGCTCTGAGCAGCAATAAAGGCTGCAGAAGGATTTTTCCACAGCATAATCATGCACGTTGAATTACGTTGACTGCAGCGCTGGCCAAGGGTATGTCGTTACATGACTTCCAGCACATCACGGACTGCACTGACTGACCTTTGTCTCCACACTCTCATATTGGTTTGCACTTGCATTCAAGATTCTTCTATACGAATCAAAATGTGCATATTTTGGCTCATTTTGATTTTATAAACTTTATTTCTTACATTTTTAGCATTTTCATCATTTTAAAGCTAAAATTTGCCTAAGCCCTGCAAGCCAAAGCCATAATTATAACTTTTTAGGCAGACAAACTTCCTCCGACAACACGTAATTTTCGGAAAGATGGCAAGGATGCTGTCGCACCTTCTGGTGGTGTAGCCATAATAGGTGACAAAAGTGTGGCATGTCAACATCTCAAGCTCCAAACGGCCCTGGAGGCAGTGGGTGTCCGAGCCATATTTCTTGATAAACTCATTACCATCTGTTCCTTGTACATACCACCACATTACCACCTTCACAAGCGCGATTCAGAATTGTTAATAGCGGAACTCCCAGAACCATTTTTGGTTGTTGGAGATTACAATGCACACAGTGAGAATTGCCTGTGGGGCGATTCTTTCTGCGATGCGCAAGGTCGCCTTATTGAGCAACTTCTTTTTTTCCTCTGGAGCATGTCTCCTGAACATGAAGGAGCCCACAAATTTTAACCTCGCTAAGAAAGCATACTCTGCCATAGATCTTAGTATTTCATCGCCGACGCTTTTACCCTATGGAGTGTTTTTAAAGGGACCCTGAAACGGTTTTTTGAAGTTTTGTCAGCGTTTAGGCTAGAGCACCATCAAATCATTCGCACCACAAATTAAGCAACGCACCATGTACCAAGGCCGTTGCGGACAATTATATCGATACCCTCTTTCTCACCACTGCCTTGCCTCTGCAACTCATGAGACACACTGGCATCGCTGGCGATGGCAGCGCTCTCATGAGCGCACTCGTCGGTTTGAGCTTCACCGAGTCATGGCCTCCGATATTGCACACCGACAGGTTGCACACAATCTCAGAGGCCATGGCCCAGTGCACCTGGCAGCACGCCGCCTGGCTACAGAGACGAAGCTCGCAGAGTGGTTGATATCTGCTCAGACAGGTGCCGCCACGCTACCAGCCGATCTTATTTTATTCTCCTGTACGGCGACAACCTGCAAAAGCATGCGGACGAACAAAAAGAACCCAAGAACGATCACCAGTAAGTGTAAACTCGGGCAATGTGGTTGTGTCTTCAGGGGTGAAGTTATAGTCGCAGACACGTGGATCGTGGCTTTGACCGGATAGCGAGAGTGCGACACTCATTGCAGCAACGAGCTGAAGGGATTCCGCTTGCCAGATTCCTCACAAGCATTACACGATGTCGCAGCTTTACAAGTCACCAATTGCTAGTTATGTGGTACACAACAGAATAGGGCAATTCATTGTGTCCAAAAAAAGAAACCTCGAGATAAACACTCGCTCAGCTCATGTCAACACGGAGCACGTTGCAACACAGGCAGACGACGCTCGCTGCCCTCAGGAGCTTCAGTGACGTGGACTGGACATATCCAATCAGATCGGTCGCTGGGTGCTACGTATATTGGAACAATTCTACGTGTAAAAGGCGCAAGAAGTAGAAAACTTGTTCGGCTGAGCCGCTGCAATCTGTAGCGATTCACATGTTGAAAGTCTTTTAATAAATTACACAGTTGAGGTAGAGAGCTTAAGTCGGTCCTCAAATGATTCTTAGGACTTGCTCTAGCGGTTCAGTGTGTTTATACAAAATCGTCAAAACCGTTTCAGGGTCCCTTTAAAAACTCGTATGGGAGTGACCACTTCCCAATAACCCTAAGTACGCTAAATCAAAATCAGTGTCCTCCACAAGTCTCTCGGTAGAGACTTGACTCAGCCATTTGGGAAGAGTACTGAGCTCTTACTCACGTGACATGGGCTGAGATGTCTTATCTAACCTTAGGTGATGTGATAAAGTATTTTACAGCTCCCATAATTTATACTGCCTCTAAATGTATTCCCGAAATGAGCAGCACAGGTTCCAAACGACGTGCTCTCTGGTGGAACGATGAATGCAAAACAAGGCGTGGCGGTTACTTCGGGACTCCCCGACAGCGGAGAATTTAGAGAATTTTAAACATGTAAAATCCCGAAGGAGGAGGACACTGGCAGGCTCGAAAAGAGAGTTGGCAGAATTTTTGTCTGGTATGAACTCGTATACCGGCGAAGGTAATACAGGTTTAATAAAGTAAGAGGGCGAGAAGCATACTCACTCCTTTAGTTAACACCCTGGAGGACTTCCTAGGTGCACACTTTGAGCATGCGTCCAGCTTGTTGCACTACTGTGCAACTTTGCAGTAGTACAAAAGAATAATAGAAGGTCAGAAACTAGAAAGAAAAAGTGCAGAATACAAGGCCTACAATGAACCTTTCCACTCAGCTGAATTGCATGCGTCGCTAAACTGCTGCAACAAGTCTGCCCCAGGCTCCAACCATGTGTTATATGAAACGCTGAAGCACCTACCTCCCGAAACACAAAAAGCCCTCCTTTCCCTGTACAATGCCATATGGTTTTCAGGTGAGATCCCTGCTTCTGGGAAAGAGGCGATCGTTATTCCCATCCTGAAACAGCGAAAGGATCCATCTTCAGTTACGAGTTGCCTGTGTAAACTTTTAGAAAAAATGGTCGTCTGTCGGCTACCACATTTCCTAGAACCAAAAAGATTGCTTGACCCTGTGGGAATCGAGCGCGCCCTTCCCTTTGGCGCCTCGTTCCCCAGCTAGCGCGCGTGTTGGCCCCGTGCGGCTCGAGCGCCAAGAACCGCCGTTAATCGGCGGTATGGCGACCGCGGCGGCAGCGCCAGGCCTCTTTGTCTGGTGCAAGCCATGCGTCAGCTTCCTGGCGCGCGGGCACGCGTCCGGGCATGCCTTGCCATGCTCACATGCTCACGCCACTAAGCTAGCTTACGTCACTGCGCAACGCCGTTCCTCATTGGCCGCCAGTGACAACCCCCTTCCTCCTTGAGCTCGCTTCTGTCTGGCGCGGGCTTGCCCGCGGGAGATGCTCTCAGGCTAGCACGAGAGGTTGACGCGCTGCTCTAGCAGGCGGCTTCTCGTTCGTGTGCTCGACTGCTGCCCTTTGTGTGAGAGTCGTAGCGCCGCTGGCAAGCGTACTTGCTCGGTCTTGCGGAGTTCCCTATACGGCCTGCAAGCCCGTGAGTGTCGTACTGTGCTGCATCTTGGGTTAATAAACCCGTTGTTGCTGTTACCCTGCCTCGTGCGTGGTTTCTGCGCTGTGTCGGAGAAAACGACGAACCCGGCCGCAGCGGCAGTGGAGAACGTCGTGTCCCTACACGGTCGCGCTCGTAGGTAAGCCTAGTGCAAACCTATCTCCACAACCCACATCATTGCGGTTTTCGAGAAGGTCGATCCACAACAGACCATCTCATATGCATTGAGACAAACATTTGCGACGCTTTCATACACAAGCAGTTCTTGACATGGAAAAAGCGTATGATACTACATGGCAGTTTGGCATATTGAAGGACCTCTCAGAAATGTGTATACGTGGTGGAATGTTGAACGTAATAGCTGCCTGTCCACCCGAACATTCCGTGTTTGTGTTCTGTCACGTCCAGGAGACTGCACCACAGCCACAGGGTGGTGTGCTCAGTTGTACCATTTCTATTATATAAATGTATATATAAACATGTTCTATTCAACTTATGTTGATGATGTACAGATTGGATTTATATTCTGTAATCTCGCAATATGCAAACGGTCTTAATAAGGTGTCGAAACGGGCCTACAAGAATGGTCTCAGCCTTAATCCACAAAAGAGCACTTGCGTCCTTTTTTCTAGGAAGAGAGGCCTGCACCTCGATCCAGATATTCGTCTGCAGGGTCAAGAACAGAGCACAAGTTCTTAGGTTTTATTCTAGACGTGCAACTATCCTTTGCACAACAGATAAAATACCTGAAGAACAGGTGCATGAAAACTAAGAATATTCTGCAGGTTTTGTCGCATACATCATGGGGCAGTGATAGAAAATGCCTCACGAATCTACAAAAGTCTCATACTCACACGCCTAGGCTATGGGGCCATGGTTTATCAGTCTGCCACCCCGAGCGCATTGAAGATGCTCGGCCCCATCCATCATCTAGGCATTCAATGCCTTTCTACGGGGGCCTTTCGGACAAGCCCCATAGAAAGCCTTTATGTGGAATCAAATGAATGGTCCCTTGATTTTGCTACATTTCCTTGGTATATTTTCTAAATGTGAACATAAAGTGCTCTAAATGATTTATCCAGTCTCTTTCGTAACAGTCCTGCGTGCCCTACTCGCTACATGTATGACGTCTTGCCGAAGAAATGGGAGTCCCATTCTTTGAACACCTCCTGATGGCTCCTCCCGCTGTACAGCTGCTGCCATGGCAGTGATTGCTTATGGACTGGGATGTATCTTTTGTCGAGGTTACACACATCTATATGTACTTCCTGGAACTGCAGAACAAATACACTTGTCCTGAATTTTTCACCAATGCTTCCAAGTCTCATGTGGATGTCTCCTACGCAGCGGTTGGTCCCTCTTTTTTCGATGCTGGTGTTTTCCACCCCAACTCAAGCATTTTCTCTGCATAAGCTTCTGCGATACTGGCGGCCGTTAAACGCATGAAACAATTAAAATTACACCACGCAGTTGTATACACGGATTCCTTAAGCATTGTAAAAGCTTCAAAAACACTCAAAATGCACAATAATCCTGTCATCTTATTGCTGTTCTCTCTACTATGCACAGCTTATGCATTTACACAACATGTTGTGGTATGCTTGGTGCCAGGCCACCGTAATATCAAAGGAAATGTGTTGGCTGACCAGCTAGCTGCATCCATCCTCCAAAATGCCCGTTCCCCTTCTAACGAATACACTTATGGCTTACTGGCAGAGCTTATGGGACAGTGAAACACGCACTAAACCACATGTTATTACACCAGTATCAAGGTCACACCGCACACGAGTAACACTTACCAGGCTAACAATAGGACACACACACAGCACACATTCATACCTTCTCTCCGGTGGTGATCCACCCAAGTGCCGTGCTGCACGTCCTGATCCAGTGCAATGACTATTGGAAAAAAGCACTTTCTATCAATTTCCACTGCACCCTTTGATGTTCATCGCCAGGGAACCGTTTTTTAAACATCAATCATTGTTTGGGCTTTTGAAAGATGTGCGTAGTTTTCACGTCATATTCCCAGTCGATCCGTAGCACGACCTCTGAACAGAGGTTGCTGCTGTGGTGGATACATTAAACAAGGCTCCTGCCTTGCGGCCCTTGGACTCAAGGGCGTTGATGAGGCATTCGTGCTAATGCCATATCCCCACCATAGTTTTATTAGCACGAGCATTTGCCATTCATTCTCACTACACACATTTCACGTCACCCTCATGATTTTAATACTTCACGCAGAATTCCAGGCCCTTATACAGCCACTTGACACAATCATTGTTCACATCCGTGGCCATGAAAACCATGTCCGTTATCGTGTCCTGGCACTCTTTGGTCATTACTGGCCTTTTTGCCATTAAACAAAATATATCATCATCATCATCAACGTGCTGCTCTTGTTGAAGGCACAGGGCTCATGTGCCCGAGTTAGCCTGCAGTAAAATTTTGTTAATACGTATTACGTTTGTAAGTGTGCTAACGGTTAAAATGCAGTTGAGACAAGACGAGTGTGTTTAATGACTTGTTGAGCCAACCACGCAAGCTATGCATGATGCCTTCCGCCTTTTACAACAGTTATGGTCGGTCATCTGTGAGTGCACTGCTGGCGAGAGCTAATCTTCCACCAATAACTGAAAGAAACTGAATATCCGTTAATTAACAAGCACTGTAAGATAAGCATTAGCACATTATCCTTCTCCTTTCGGTATGCGACAAGGCAGCACCATAATCTTTCTCTTACACCCTTTCAAACACAGAATTGTTTCATGTATTTGTTTTTTCTGAGGATAGTCGGGGAATGGAACAACCTAACTAATGATGCTGTTCTACAGCCATCTCTTCAAATGTTTGCCTCGTGAAGAATTAATGCTGATGTTTTCTAAAGCTTGAATATGTGAGTTGGTTTCTAGTATATATCGTGTATATCTTGAATTGTATTTTGTCTCTATGGCTGATCATGTATTTGTTGATATTGTATATTGGCCTTTCTTTTTGTATTCTTAGAACTGTATTTTGCTTCCATATTTATGTTTATGCTTAGATTCATCTTTACCTTGATGATTGTAATTCCCCACGTTGGATTGCAGTATCTGTAAATAAATAAATAAATGCAGACTATGATTTGAATTGGGTGTCAGTGTGGTGACCTCTTTAGTGGCAAGCATGGGAAGCACACAAGCGTGATATATTGCTGACAACCCCTAGCCCCAGTAAGCGTCTTCAGCCATCTGCTCGGTAGCACATATGGCATGGTGCTATTGGCAATGCTGTAAGCATGTTGCGTGCATTTAAAGTTGAACCCCTTCATACGAGACACTGATGTAAGAGGGTTGATCTGAAGATGAGAACGGGGTACCCTGCTTATAAGAGACACCTCGTATAAGGGACTTCTCCCTGGTTTGTGATGCTATTCGGTGCTGCCTTTACATCAAGTGCATCGTGGTTACAAGGAGTGCACGTCGCTAGCAGTAATGAAAGCAGCTTCCCATTGCCACATTTCACCAGGATCTTCTAAGCATTTGTATCAACCTGATCACAGGTTCGTACAAATTCACCACACCTTGTAGGTTGCCACAGAACACATTGGTCAGTTTTGCTGGTCTTTTTTTGCTGAAGCTAAAGTATGAGTGTGCTGATGTCAGATGGCTTGTACATTTCTTGTTTTCTTTTCAAAAGTAGGCTTTCTTGATTATGCTGCTCCAAAAGCAACATTTTTTTTCACCATAAATTACTCAAAATTTTATTTAGGCTGTTGCACCTCTGCTATTCGGTAACACAGCTGTTAAGTAAATTCCTGCGATTGCCGCACATCTTGAAAACACATGGTGTACTGACCATAAAACTAAAGTCGCCCAGTGCAAAGTATTGAAAAAAGGAGAAAGGTAGCCCTCCTTTTTCCCAACCTTTTTTGATGTGTTGCGCTAAGTGACCATTGTCTTATGGCCAGTACACAGAATGAGCTGACTATTCGGAGCTGTCTTTTTGCCCCCTTTACTTTCTTTACATGCGTATCACGATTACTGCAATACGCTTGAAACAGTACAGTTAACGTCCCCTACACCTGCCTTGGCTGCATCATTATCTGTTGGTTTTCATTAAGATTGTGTCAGACAAAAGAAATGAGCCCTCAAAATTATCTTCCTTCATTTAGTGCAAGTACTTTTGAAAACACATCTGCCATACAGCTGGCTTTACGTATTCAGAAAAAAAAGGGGGTCATGATTCATATTTTTGCGCTACTGCGTGAATAGTCCGACCAAATAGCCCATCAGTTGGATTTTTTTAACAATGTTTTGGTCAGGCTGTTATGTTTCCTATCTTACCTTGTCTGTGAGATACTTGTGGGTGCTTTTGTAGCAGAGCTGTTATGCTCGAGCTGTGCCGTGTGTTTTGCTTCACTCCCAGAACACGTGCGCCGATTTGTTCGGCATGGGATGCAGTAATAATCTGATGGAAGAAAGAGAGAAATTTTTGACGAGAAATATTTCTTGTCGGGGCGAACCCATGATTTGAAGGCGAGTGTCTCAACCACTGAGCTATCCGGTTACGCTAGTAGAACTTAGCATAGCCTTGTATGAGAAACATGCAGGTGGCGCGACAGCCCACTGCCAGTGCCACGAGCGGCCGTGTCAGTTTCCACTCGCGTGTTGCAATTGTCTCTCTGCCTGCTATGCCAGTGTTGTATGTAAGCGCGTGCGCGAAAACGGCAGGTTTGATAAGACGGGTAGGCTTTCAGAAAGTTTTTCCCTGCCACGACAGTCTAGTGGTTACGGTGCTCGACTGCTGACCCTGAGGTTGCGGGATCGTATCCCGGCCGTGGCAGCTGCATTTTCGATGGCAGCGAAAATGCATGAGGCCCATGTTCTTAGCTTTAAGTGCACATTAAAGAACCCCAGGTGGTCGAAATTTCCAGAGCCCTCCACTACTGCGTCCCTCATAATCATATCATGATTTTGTGGTGTTAAAACCCAACAATTATTATTATTTCAGAAAGTTAACAGTGCAGGATTATTTTGGTGCCTTAACTCTTTCCTTACCACAGAAAACAGCCCATTTTGATATCTGTTCGCATAATATTTTTTTAAACAAAAACTGTTATGTGTATAATAGATAGTTATATATCAAAATGCAGCTCAGTGATGTGTCTTTCAGATGTAGTAAAATTCAAAGCGAAAAGTTTCACATTTTTTTCATATTTTATTTCTTGAATATGAGCACAATGAAGGAAAACGTACAAGCGACGATATAAAATTGCTGTTAGACTTCACAACATTTACACTAAAACAAAACTGAAATATACAAATGGTAGTCCGTATTCTCAGGTACAATTGCTCCAAATTTGAACAGTCTAGGTGAATAACTGTATTTTTGGTGGGCTCCGATCTTAGCGCCCATGACGCATGTGCCACTCCGAGAAGCAGTTGCGTGTGGTAGTGAAGCAAAGATGCGCTTCGCAGGCGCTGCAAAAAACATTTGTCTTCACTTCTTTCTGGTGTTTTCGTAGCACAACTTGCAGTTCCTTTGGCTGTCAACCTTTTCGGGCTTGTGTCGAATCCAGTTGGGTGGCACATAAGAAACTCTTACTGGTTGGTCATCATTGAGGTTCAAAATTTCCTTGAGGAGCATCTCTCGGAAAGAAAGTTGGTCGAATCGGGCACTCAAATTTAGTTCAGGAATATCGGGATGCTGCTTGCGATGCTCTTGGAAAAGAATAAAGCTATTTACTCAGGCTATGTCAATAAAATGGAAGAAAAGAGTCTTCCACCATCTGACGCATTTCCGAAGGACATTGTATGTGCCAATAATCCGGTCGGACTTGTCCACCCCCAGCATTCCCGCATTGTAGTCATGAACCAACAAGGGCTTTTTGATTGTTTTCTCGGTCCATTTGTTGGCCACTTTCTGACGTCGCTTTGCAGAGACATGCTCATTCGCTGTGTGAATTGTGCTCATGAGACTCACAGCCTTTCGATCCATCCACTGGAGAAACAAAACGTTTCCCTCCCTCACCCAACGTATGTCCCCCCGCTGAGCCTTTTTTTCCCATTTCGTTTCTCTCAGATTGCCAGGGAAGCCTCGACGATCTTTCCTTGTCGTTCCACATGCCAGCGTTTTGCATTGCAGGAGATGTTCGAAAAGGTGCTTAGAGGTATAAAAATTGTCCATGTAAATTTTGTATCCCTGATCTAAATATTTTTCACAAAGTTTACTGACCACGTCAAAAGCCAATCCGTGTGGTCCTGGCGTCTCCCTCTTACCTGTGTAAACAAAAAACTGCAATGTGTACCCAGTTTCAGATTCAGCTAAAACCCACAATTTGTAACCCCACTTTGTCACCTTATCACGAATATATTGCCTGTTTCCGATCTAGCTTTAGATTTCACCATCCGTTCATCTACTGCAATGGCATCCCGTGGTTGGAAAAATCGTGCTGATGTGTCATTGATGTGCTGAAGCAGCGGCCACACCTTCCTCAGTTTGCCGGCTGATGCCGTACTCTGATCCTCAGGGTCAGTGACATGCAAGAAAGCGAGTAGAGAAAGAAAACGCTTCCTGCTCATGATTTTCGCTGGAAGGAGACCACCGTACACCGGCCCAGTGTTCCAGTATAGATGCAGCCGTGGCACTTGTACTATACCCATGTAAATGAGCAGTGCGATGAATCGCAACATTTCCGGGGCCGTGACCTCAAGCCAAGAGCCATCTGATTCTGCGTAGCTGGGTCTCTCGAAAATCTTCATCCAGGCATACTTGTTGGTGTGTGCACAGATTGTTGAGATCATGTCAGCAGTGAAAAACATCATGAACACGTCGAGTGCGCGGATGAAACTCCGCGTCTCGCTCCGGCGCGTCACCTCCAGGTGTACCCCAGGTGGTCGTTTCGGTGAAAACTTCACTCGGCACGGTGCATTGGGCAAAATATCACCTCCGTACATAGTTGACACCCTAATAAGAAAACGTAAAGAGGTGTTGTCACTTCACTTTTTTGAAGTTTCTTCTTCGGCGGAGCGCGACGCGCCTTCGGAGCCATGTTGCGAAACTAGACGCAACCTCCTTCGCTGCCTTTTTTTTTTTGCGGGCGCTCTCGTGGCGATAGACCGAAACAAAAAACAGAAAAATGCGCAGTAGTTCTTCTATTACTGGCCAGATGGCGCTAGGTGTCCGTGAAAGTGGAGTTTTATTTTTGGCGGGGCATTCAAAACCATCGATCCATAGTGATCGATGCTCTATGGGACGGTAAGGAAAGAGTTAAATGAAGAGAAAGGACATAAATTGTACTGACTCAAATAGTGTTTTTGATGTGATAGTGTGACAAATTGTTTTGAAAAGGTGATACATACAGCAGGCCAGGCTGGCCTGCATAAACCTGGAAGCATACGCTGCCACCATCGATGCTTGTATGCATTCTTGTCTCATTTTGCCTGCTGATGTGTCCGACATGTGCTTTTCAAAGCATTAGACAACCAGTGCGATGGGTGCGAGTTAAGCGTGTGATTGTTGCACCATGTTGCAATTAATCATGCTGGAGCAGTTGCATCAAGTTTTCTGTGCTGTAGTTCAGCTCCACTTGTAGACGTTGTTCCGGCTGCATGGGTGCTTGGGTCACGTGCCAGCCTTGCATCTTAGCCATCACGCAGCACTATAGAACGGTGTGGCGTGGCCTCGCTTGCACGTGCAGTGCAATTACTAAATATAAAAACGTTTAATGAATTACTCTTTGACGAGGCAGGTGAGAAAACGCAAGAAAGGACGATGCCGGTGACGACACCACCTTGAAGTTCCCACGCCAGTTGTTGTGACGTAGATTTTGGCGGCGTCTGCTAGGGTCCACATGGTTCTTAATCGGTAGGAATGAAGGTCTTCTAAGAGACTAAGGTGCTGCAGTAGTCATTCACAAGCACAGTAAAAGGCGCCCTGATGTCTACCTGTGTGCCAGCATCAGACCGACTGTCACAGTGCCAGACTGCACTTGAAAATGATACGGACATACAAGCGCTATGGGACGGGGACATAGACAAGAGGCACACAGGACAGGCGCTCAACTTTCAACTGAGGTTTATTGAGCAGACATGTAAAATTTATACAAGCAACCGGCAAGGGCGATAACAATTGTGATTCATCCACCCGATAACAAAAGTGCCAAGACCTCACCAAAAAACCGCGTCATGGCAATGCACCATGCCGAATCAAGTTCCTACCGCTCAAAGGCGTTAGAAAACGTCCGATATTGAAGACCGCGACACACTTGCATTTAAAAAATATATACCATGAACCAAAAATATATCATGTATGAACCAACTTGCCCAAACACAAGTCTTGCTAATGCACTTGAAAACATCGTCGATTGCTTGAACAGTGTGTAAAGCACGTCTCTTTCTCAGCAAAATAAATAGTTGTGTGAATTGGTTTTGATTCATGATATGAAATGGTTCAATTACAATGGCACCTACGTCGCCATCAGTACTTGTAGCTGCATCTCATTGGTGTCTGTACATTAAGCTTTCGGGCAAGCTTGTGTGTTGGCACGTGCCACAAGCCGTCGGTACATACATAAGATTTTCCCACATGTTCTTCCTCTACTCTCTTCGTAGCAGAGCTATTCGTGGGATTGTGATGGGCAATGGTAATTATGATTGCAGGAACAAGCTGCATCTATCAACCAGTGACAACTACAGTTTTGTTGGTCATCATGTTGTGGTGACGCATTTTCAGTGCTTACAGTCGGCTTTCTCTCTAGATGATGTCTTGGTACAGGCGTGAGCTAATCAGTGTGCAGCTGGTCAGCCATTGTATCACTACATCACTTCTCAAACATTCGACTAGGCTTGTGCGATATTCGAGCACTTCGAATCAGGCCAGGAATTTTTTTTGGGGGGGGGGGGGGGGGCACTCCCCCACCCCGGGCTACGGGCCTGCTTTGAATATTCGAATGAATATTACAGTATTCGAATTTGCATCGATCCGACTTTAAATTCTTGAAAGTTTCTAAGTATTCGAAATGGACGAATAGGTGTATATTAGTCCTCATGCAACCCTGCTGTAAAGGTGATTTCATTGCAGTGGAGGGGTGCTAGACCGTGAATACACCTTTCCAGGAAAAGTTCACACTGTCGCGAAGCCCCACTTCAATGTTAAATGAACATATTACCTTAACATCGATTCATCATTTTTAAGTTTAAAAGCTTGTTATACCACCTTATATGCTCTAAGTATAGTAAATTTTAAAACGTAACATATTTTACATGTTATCTCTTGCATTCTCTCGAAAGTCACAACCTGCTACTATTCAAAGTTGCTTCCACTTCCCTTGAACCAAAAAGAAAGACATTTGCGCACGCCTTGTTTCAAGTTTAAAAAAAATATTATGCTGATTAGTCGGGTCATGACAGACAAGCTCATTTTTCTTTATAATATGTGATATATGCTATTCGAATTCGATTCAAATTTATTCGACCATCTTAAAAGCGAGCGAATGCGAGCCAGTTGAGCCATGGATTATTCGACCAAATCACTATTCTGTTCGAATTTGCTTCGAACCTAAAGTTTACTATTTGCACAAGGCTAGTTTCGACTGAGAGTAATGTTTGAGAGTTGCTGAATTTAGGACGTAAACACATAAATGTGCGTGCCTCCATTCGTGCCACACTGAACTGTCAGTGTTGATGCAGCTAGCCAGCTTGAAAATGATTGTATGCTTGCAAGATAGCCATGGCGCGTTTTTGACTGGCAAGCATAGCCATTGAGATTTGAGGGCACAGTCGCATGTAATGATAATGGTAGTAGACACGAAAAAAAGATCGAGTATTTGGGGAGTATTTCTGCCACACAATAATCGTCATCTGGCTTGCTCGCATTTCCTTTCTTGACAACCCGGCTCTTGCCACTTGCCTATCATGAATGCTATGTCACGCTGATAATGCGTGTGCCGTTCGTGACCGGAAAGAATGCAAGGAAAGTACGCGAGGCGGATGACGATTATAGTTGTGTGGCAGAAATACTCCCCAAATAATCTGTAGGTACACAGAGGATGGTGGTGATGCATAGCAGCTGTCACTTGGCGGGGAGAAGGACCACCACTGTGAGAGCAGGCCATAGTTCAAATTATCCATGGCACTTGAATTCGTGAGCATAAATCTGTGCCACTTTGTTGGAATTACTATTCAAATTAATGAGGTGTGAATTACTAATTAACTTGCTGGTATGACTACGACAGTGTAATGTTCTCAGCTCACCAGTGCCCTAGCTTATTCTTCGAATGTGTTGCGTCTGCAATAAAAGGAAACACCAGCAATGATGTATTGTCTGCTGTAGGAATGACCCTGGCCGCTTGCTCATCACACTGGGTGCCAGCCTGACCATGTGTGACACCTACCACAGGAACACACCTTTGCACTGGGCCGTGTATGTGCGCAACAGCAGTGCGGTCTCCCTGCTCATCAAGGCGTCTCTGATCTCTCGGCCAGGAACGCCCAGGTGTGCATTGCTTGGGGACATGATTTCATGTGGCAGTCACATTGGGGGACACATTTATGAGGCTTGGCACAGGACTCGCACTGTGCCATACTCTTCATTTAGTGGCACAAAAGCTGTCTATGTGTACCTCGCTGAGGTTCCAAATCTCACAAATATGTCTCTACATTTCATTGAAGAGATTTGACTGGCACATAATTATGTTAAATTCCTGTAATACACTCTGATATCTCAGTATCTGCATTGAATTAGTCTTTTGTTGCTGTGCTGTATAGTCTCTGTAAGGCCTTAATGTATTTCTACATACTTGTTTCAAAAATTCTGGGCCATTGTACACTCGAACCTCTCTATAACCGAGGGAAAGGCGACAGTGCTTTGGTATACTCATTAATTTGGTACGGTCGTTATTTGTCCTTTACTGCAATATACACACTTTGCAAAACATGCAGATATGTCATTTTGGCTTATAATGCTGTATAGTAATGCATGTGATGATACTTTATTAAAGCGCAAGCCCTGCCACGGTGGTCTAGTGGTAATGGCGCTTGACTGCTGACCCGAAGGTCGTGGGATCGAATCCCGGCTGCGGCAGCTGCATTTTTGATGGTGGCGAAATGTTTGAGGCCCGTGTAGTTAGATTTAGGTGCACGTTAAAGAACCCCAGGTGGTCGAAATTTCCGGAGCCCTCCACTACGGCGTCTTTATAATCATATCGTGTTTTGGGACGTTAAACCACAGATATTAATTAGCGCTAGCTGTTGGGGGCCAGTTGGTTGCATTATGAACTTGAAAATGGGGTACCAGCGAAAACACAGAAAAACGTACACAAGAAGGCGTTACACACGGACGAACACTGGTACTTTCGACAAGTACTTCAACTGGTACTTTCAACCACTAGCATGTGGCAAAGTTTATATTGGGCAACGGGAAGGTGTATAAATAAGCATTTGCAAGAACGTAATACATCCTTGAGTGGGTACTTGGGAAGCAATCTGGCTGTTCATTGCCGCAGTTGCATGAAATGCAATCCAGTAAGCCGATGTTCGATCGCACGACCATTTTGGGTAGGGGAAAGACAAGATATTCGCGGGAGATTTTAGAAGCATTTCATATTGTGAATCCTAAAGATAATTGGTGTCACGCAATACGTCCTTGTCTCTGACGTCGAAAGAGCATGCCTACTTAGCGTAAAAATAAGTTTGAAGTGTCATGTGTCGTGGGAAGTGACGGCAATGCGCATGCGTGAGAAGCCTTGTGCGGGCAATGCAATTTCCAATAAAGCACAGTTGAAAGTCCAGCGTTCGTCTGTGTGTAACACCTTCTTCTTGTGTACGTGTTTTTCTGGGTTTTCGCTGGTACCCCATTTCAACCCCAGATATTATTATTATTAAAGCAGCAAAAGAATCTATGCAGTGATTCCACTCCTGTGCAAACTACGCCCAAGTGTGCCAAATTACATTACAGTGCCATCCTGATAAATAGACGAAAATTGCGCCAACTGCACCAGGGTCTCAGGTTTGGGGACGTCTATCACCAGCCATCACACCACCGGCGTATCAAAACATGTGCAGCTTGTGGTAGCCTCGATGCTCACCGGAGTCGAAGACCACCGTGGGTTCAGGCTTAGCGAGCCACAAGGCCGCGTCTACCGTCGCCTGCTTACGTTTAGTGCACCGCTCGGCGCGTGCTCAGCTAGCAAAGGCGTTGAGCGCCGTTGCGGCATAAACACAGTGTTCGAAATAACACACACACAAACACTTTATTTGCCTTCGGCGGCACCCCAACACACAGTACAACGTGTGTTCCCGGGGCACGGGGAAGCAATGGGCTTCTCACGCGGACGATACACCAAGGGGGACCGCGAGGACGTCGCAGCTGGCAATGGCGAGCTTTGACATGCTGCTCGGGAAAAGGGTCCCTCGCGGCTATGCTGCACACTCTCGTGATGACCACTGGGCCTGGTCGCAAGAGCTAGGGCTATTCTCCGTACCGCGTGGGCCTCCGGCAAGTGCGGCTCGGCTGGTACGACCGCGCACGAGCACTAGGCACCGCTCTTTGGCTTAACGTACGAACAGGAGCTAACACTGAGCTAAACACACCTGGAAGGATGCCGAGGTACCCAGGCAGGCTACAATCTGGTGATTCTCAAAGGGGACGTCGGACCAGAAGGAAACGCGTGCTTACCCAGCGGCGTCCGAGGAGAGAGAGCGTCCGTCCCGGCGTGCACGTGCGTCAGTCACGCCGAATCTCGCGGCTCTGAGACTGCGTGCAGCGCCACCACGAGAGCTGGCGCGTAGCGCAAGATGGCGCCACTTGCCATCACGGGAGAGGGAAAGGATTCGCAGAACGGCGAAATGCCTGCGCAGTGGCTTCGCGCGCGCCTCGGATCGCCACATTTTCCTCTCTTTAAATTACCCTATACCGGTCGGCAAAGGCAGCCTGTTGTCGCCCATGCATGCAAAGGCATTATGCAATGAGCAACAGCTAACCTCAGCCCAGGCCCACAACTGCTACGAATTACTCTACAAATAAAAAAAAGGGGGGGGGAATAACAACACAATACGCTCCAAAATAGAGAGAAAAAAAAAATATTATTCAGCCGTGGAAGGGGGGGGGGGGACTAAAGTTCGAGGAGCTGGTCGACGTCCATTGTCCCCACGCCGCCTCCGACTTCCGCGGTTGGAGACTGCTGCTGGACTTGCGGCGGTGAGGACGTCGGCGGTACGGTTAATAGCACCGCAAACTGGGGATCTTCCCACAGTCGACGTCTGGCATATAGCTGCGAGGTCTGCGTCAGAGCGCTGGCCGAGCGGGGCCGGCGTGTCCCGCGCCACGTGCAGGTCTCCGTGTAGTGGCTCCTGAAGTGCACCGCCACGCCGCACTTGGCACAGAATGCTACGCCGGCTGGTAACGGCAGCTGGGCCCCCCCGGCCGCCACATCGACTTCCGAGACTGTGCAGCCGCGGAACGGCCACGGGACACGGTGCAGGGGCAGGCCGCGGCACACCCGTCTTTGCGCCTTCCATGGTGCCTTCGCTGAAGAAGAAACTCGGCACCTCCTGTCCCCGCGGCTGTGTCCATGTGGCACGCTGCGTCCCTGATGCCTGGGTCGTGGCGGCGCCGAGGCTGCTGGCCCAGGCGGCTGTGGGTACTCGCTTGGCCGGCCTCTTCGACCCTTGCCGGCAGGCCGCTGGTTCCCGCCGCGTGGGTTTTCTGGGTGCCATGTTGCTTAATCGTCATACACGCCGAGAAGGGATGCGGCGCACCAGAGGTCTCTTCACCGTAGCCCACCTCCCTCTTTCCGCATTAACCACCAACACCACACACGCCCACTCATTGGCTGTCAATCAGGCTCCTCCCCACGCCACGAGAGAGGCGGCACAACTCTCTCCACTCGCTCGCACAAGCACTCGTGACCCCCCCCTCCGCAGGCAAAAACAGAGACGGAAAAGAAAAGGAAGAAAAAAAAAGGTCGCTCGAGATTCCCCAACAAGTGAAAAAAAAATCGCAGCATATCTACGGAGTGAATGATGATGAGTGGGCGAAGCTGTGGAGGTTCATCGGTAAACCGTGAATCTTCCGTGAATTCTGCCCAGTACATCATCACCGACGTGAGATCGGGCGCGTTTATACTAAAGGTTCGATGAGTTATGACGACTTGCAGCTCACTTTAATTTTACATGTACGCTGTGAATTTTCATTGTTTAGAAAACCATTGCTTTAGAAAACATCTGGCGTCTTTCGTTAAGCAGCTGGCGTCTTTTTCGTTTTGCTTTAGAAACAATCTGGCGTTCTTTCGTTTTGCTTTTAGAAAACATCTGGCGTCTTTCGTTGGTTTATTTCATCAATCAACGGCGTTTGAAAAAAAATTTTATTGTTTAATCACGCACAGGAGAAATCTCACCAAGCACTACCTTGGAGGTAAACAATGGCTGCTAATGGGAATGAGAGACAGAAGAAGTCGGCTTTAGCTAACACTACACTTCTACTTCTACTAACGTTTCCTACTGGAACATGCCAATGGCTGCTAATGGGGAATGAGAGACAGACGAATTCGGCTTTTAGTTAACGCGCACGCTGCGAAATTTTTTATTGTTCAACAACGCACAGGAAAAATCTCCCACCGGCACCACCTTGGAGGTCAAGATCTGGTACTAGCGTTACGACTGTTACGCACTACGACTACGACAACTACGAGGGACGAACAGGTGCCGCCTTAAGGAGCTTCGCCCCTAAAAAACATCAAGAAAACACGAACACCTCAAACAAACAAAAGCAGCAGAAAACTGGGCGTAGCTGACTTTCTTTGCGAGCGCTGGCTGTAAAGAAGCTAGCCTTCTGAGGTTAGACAGTAAGGTGAGGGCCTGCGGTTTGCGCAAATAAGTCCGCCATCCAGCGCGAAATCACTAATGGTGACCGCTTCCTCAGATTATACCGGTGCGTGGTCCGAATGCGGTCCACCGTCCCGGGTGTGCCCCGTTGCTTGCACGCAGTGCCACTGAGCGCTGGCGGGAGCTCGTCAGACCTCGACGCAAAGGCTTTCAGGTCTGCGATGTGGGCACGGCTGAGTTTTCCCGAAAGGGGATCTTTCAGCAAGTACGCGAGCGGAGTTCAAGCTTTCTCTACTTGGTACGGACCAAGCCACTTAGGAGTGAGCGAGGCTGAGAACCCCTTGCTCGGTGCTAAGAGCGTGGTTGTGCTTCAGGACAAGATCACCTACCTTAAATGAAAGATGGCGATGTTTTCCGGTCATACTGGGCCTTCTGCGCAGCCCTGGCCGTGCCAAACTCTGCCTTGCTCTACTGAGAGCTACAAAGCCTGTCCCGAAGCTTTGATGCGTAAGCAGAACAATTCTGCTGGTGCTTCCTCGTCTACGAGCTGGCATTGCGTGACACTGGTCACCGGATTTGCCAACTCCCTTCCGAAGTTGAGGAAACGGGAGAGAAACCAGTAGAGCGACTGTCGGAGGTTCGGATTGCGAACGCGAGCTCACTCAGATGGTCTGCCCAGTCTTTTGACTTTCGGCAAAGGCCGCCAACATCGGTTTGAGCGTACGATTGGTTCGCTCCGTCAAATTGGACTGGGGATGGTAGGGCGAAGTGGTGCAGTGATTAATTCCTAGGGAACGGCACGTACAGTAGAACCCGCTGTTACGTTCCTCACTGCTGCGTTTTCCCGGCTGTTACGTCGTTTTCCGCCGGTCCCGGCATAGCTCCCTAGGATACAATGTATTGGGAACCCGCTGTTACGTCATAACTGTCGGACCGTTCCCGTATGATACGTTGCGAAGTGCGCCCGGAGCCGACCGAGTGACTACCAAAGAGAGCGGCCATGGTGCATTTTCACGCAGCTTGGCCTCGTTTGACCGTAATATTAGCCGCATGAGAGGGGCAAGCAACAGAATCTTTCAATTGATGCAAACAAAAGCATGGCCTTCGAGATTTGAATTGCAAAGATGGCGTCTATGACGTAACTGCTCGCGAAAGCAAGGCCTTCGAGATTGGCATTTACTATTGGCAAAAGCATAGCCTCTGAGATTTGCATTGCACAAACATGGCGTGTATGACGTAATTGCTTGCGAAAGCAAGGCCTTCGAGATTGGCATCACTTCTGCCATCGCGTTGGCGTAGACTCATCATCATCGTTATTTGTCGGAGAACGGAGGAGTTCGAGCTGGTTGGAGCTCGCATGGTCGTGCGTGCGGTTCGCGGTCGGACTCGCCGCGCCAGTCGTGATTGCGTGTGCTTAGTTCTTTCATGCCTACAGCTGTTGGTGTTAAAAAAATCACATACGTTGATTACATTTCTGTGGAGAGGCCGTCCTAAGCTCCGCGTTTCTATCCATCGACTAGATCGCGGCTGAAGCGCGCCAATTTTCGAGCTGCTAGTACGAATTGAATAAAATTCTGTACCACTAAATATCTTGCCGTTTTTTCCTGTTTTTCG
>NC_051177.1:2234295-2334871 GCF_013339695.2 Rhipicephalus sanguineus
TTACAACACGTTATGGTCGGTCATCTGTGAGTGCACTGCTGGCGAGAGCTAATCTTCCACCAATAACTGAAAGAAACTGAATATCCGTTAATTAACAAGCACTGTAAGATAAGCATTAGCACATTATCCTTCTCCTTTCGGTATGCGACAAGGCAGCACCATAATCTTTCTCTTACACCCTTTCAAACACAGATTGTTTCATGTATTTGTTTTTTCTGAGGATAGTCGGGGAATGGAACCAACCTCCTACTGATGCTGTTCTACAGCCCTCTCTTCAAAGTTTGCCTCGTGAAGAATTAATGCTGATGTTTTCTAAAGCTTGAATATGTGGTTGGTTTCTAGTATATATCGTGTATATCTTGATTGGTATTTGTCTCTATGGCTGATCATGTATTTGTTGATATTGTATATTGGCCTTTCTTTTGTATCCTTAGAACTGTATTTTGCTTCCATATTTATGTTTATGCTTAGATTCATCTTTACCTTGATGATTGTAATTCCCCACGTTGGATTGCAGTATCTGTAAATAAATAATAAATGCAGACTATGATTTGAATTGGGTGTCAGTGTGGTGACCTCTTTAGTGGCAAGCATGGGAAGCACACAAGCGTGTATATTGCTGACAACCCCTAGCCCCAGTAAGCGTCTTCAGCACATCTGCTCGGTAGACACTATGGCATGGTGCTATTGGCAATGCTGTAAGCATGTTGCGTGCATTTAAAGTTGAACCCCTTCATACGACACTGATGTAAGAGGGTTGATCTGAAGATGAGAACGGGGTACACCTGCTTATAAGAGACACCTCGTATAAGGGACTTCTCCCTGGTTTGTGATGCTATTCGGTGCTGCCTTTACATCAAGTGCATCGTGGGTACAAGAGTGCACGTCGCTAGCAGTAATGAAAGCAGCTTCCCATTGCCACATTTCACCAGGATCTTCTAAGCATTTGTATCAACCTGCACAGGTTCGTACAAATTCACCACACCTTGTAGGTTGCCACAGAACACATTGGTCAGTTTTGCTGGTCTTTTTTTGCTGAAGCTAAAGTATGAGTGTGCTGATGTCAGATGGCTTGTACATTTCTTGTTTCTTTTCAAAAGTAGGCTTCTTGATTATGCTGCTCCAAAAGCAACATTTTTTTTCACCATAAATTACTCAAAATTTTTTAGGCTGTTGCACCTCGCTGTCTTCGGTAACACAGCTGTTAAGTAAATTCCTGCGATTGCCGCACATCTTGAAAACACATGTGTACTGACCATAAAACTAAAGTGCCCAGTGCAAAGTATGGAAAAAAGGAGAAAGGTAGCCCTCCTTTTCCCAACCTTTTTGATGTGTTGCTAAGTGACCATTGTCTATGGACAGTACACAGAATGAGCTGACTATTCGGAGTGTCTTTTTGCCCCCTTTACTTCTTTACATGCGTATCACGATTACTGCAATACGCTTGAAACAGTACAGTTAACGTCCCCTACACCTGCCTTGGCTGCATCATTATCTGTTGGTTTTCATTAAGATGTGTCAGACAAAAGAAATGAGCCCTCAAAATTATCTCCTCATTTTAGTGCAAGTACTTTTGAAAACACATCTGCCATACAGCTGGCTTTACGTATTCAGAAAAAAAAGGGGTCATGATTCATATTTTTGCGCTACTGCGTGAATAGTCCGACCAAATAGCCCATCAGTTGGATTTTTTTAACAATGTTTTGGTCAGGGCTGTTATGTTTCTATCTTAACCTTGTCTGTGAGATACTTGTGGGTGCTTTTGTAGCAGAGCTGAGTTATGCTCGAGCTGTGCCGTGTGTTTTGCTTCACTCCCAGAACACGTGCGCCGATTTGTCGGCATGGGATGCAGTAATAATCTGATGGAAGAAAGAGAGAAATTTTTGACGAGAAATATTTCTTGTCGGGGCGAACCCATGATTTGAAGGCGAGTGTCTCAACCACTGAGCTATCCGGTTACGCTAGTAGAAACTAGCATAGCCTTGTATGAGAAACATGCAGGTGGCGCGACAGCCCACTGCCAGTGCCACGAGCGGCCGTGTCAGTTTCCACTCGCGTGTTGCAATTGTCTCTGCCTGCTGCTATGCCAGTGTTGTATGTAAGCGCGTGCGCGAAAACGGCAGGTTTGATAAGACGGGTAGGCTTTCAGAAAGTTTTTTCCCTGCCACGACAGTCTAGTGGTTACGGTGCTCGACTGCTGACCCTGAGGTTGCGGGATCGATCCCGGCCGTGGCAGCTGCATTTTCGATGGCAGCGAAAATGCATGAGGCCCATGTTCTTAGCTTTAAGTGCACATTAAAGAACCCCAGGTGGTCGAAATTTCCAGAGCCCTCCACTACTGCGTCCTCATAATCATATCATGATTTGTGTGGTTAAAAACCCAACAATTATTATTATTTCAGAAAGTTAACAGTGCAGGATTATTTGGTGCCTTAACTCTTCCTTACCACAGAAAAACAGCCCATTTTGATATCTGTTCGCATAATATTTTTTTTAAACAAAAACTGTTATGTGTATAATAGATAGTTATATCAAAATGCAGCTCAGTGATGTGTCTTTCAGATGTAGTAAAATTCAAAGCGAAAAGTTTCACATTTTTTCATATTTTATTTCTTGAATATGAGCACAATGAAGGAAAACGTACAAGCGACGATATAAAATTGCTGTTAGACTTCACAACATTTACACTAAAACAAAACTGAAATATACAAATGGTAGTCCGTATTCTCAGGTACAATTGCTCCAAATTGAACAGTCTAGGTGAATAACTGTATTTTGGTGGGCTCCGATCTTAGCGCCCATGACGCATGTGCCACTCCGAGAAGCAGTTGCGTGTGGTAGTGAAGCAAAGATGCGCTTCGCAGGCGCTGCAAAAACATTTGTCTTCACTTCTTTTCTGGTGTTTTCGTAGCACAACTTGCAGTTCCTTGGCTGTCAACCTTTTCGGGCTTGTGTCGAATCCAGTTGGGTGGCACATAAGAAACTCTTACTGGTTGGTCATCATTGAGGTTCAAAATTTCCTTGAGGAGCATCTCTCGGAAAGAAAGTTGGTCGAATCGGGCACTCAAATTTAGTTCAGGAATATCGGGATGCTGCTTGCGATGCTCTTGGAAAAGAATAAAGCTATTTACTCAGGCTATGTCAATAAAATGGAAGAAAAGAGTCTTCCACCATCTGACGCATTTCCGAAGGACATTGTATGTGCCAATAATCCGGTCGGACTTGTCCACCCCCAGCATTCCCGCATTGTAGTCATGAACCAACAAGGGCTTTTGATTGTTTTCTCGGTCCATTTGTTGGCCACTTTCTGACGTCGCTTTGCAGAGACATGCTCATTTCGCTGTGTGAATTGTGCTCATGAGACTCACAGCCTTTCGATCCATCCACTGGAGAAACAAAACGTTTCCCTCCCTCACCCAACGTATGTCCCCCCGCTGAGCCTTTTTTCCCATTTCGTTTCTCTCAGATCGCCAGGGAAGCCTCGACGATCTTTCCTTGTCGTTCCACATGCCAGCGTTTTGCATTGCAGGAGATGTTCGAAAAGGTGCTTAGAGGTATAAAAATTGTCCATGTAAATTTTGTATCCCTGATCTAAATATTTTCACAAAGTTTACTGACCACGTCAAAAGCCAATCCGTGTGGTCCTGGCGTCTCCCTCTTACCTGTGTAAACAAAAAACTGCAATGTGTACCCAGTTTCAGATTCAGCTAAAACCCACAATTTGTAACCCCACTTTGTCACCTTATCACGAATATATTGCCTGTTTCCGATCTAGCTTTAGATTTCACCATCCGTTCATCTACTGCAATGGCATCCCGTGGTTGGAAAAATCGTGCTGATGTGTCATTGATGTGCTGAAGCAGCGGCCACACCTTCCTCAGTTTGCCGGCTGATGCCGTACTCTGATCCTCAGGGTCAGTGACATGCAAGAAAGCGAGTAGAGAAAGAAAACGCTTCCTGCTCATGATTTTCGCTGGAAGGAGACCACCGTACACCGGCCCAGTGTTCCAGTATAGATGCAGCCGTGGCACTTGTACTATACCCATGTAAATGAGCAGTGCGATGAATCGCAACATTTCCGGGGCCGTGACCTCAAGCCAAGAGCCATCTGATTCTGCGTAGCTGGGTCTCTCGAAAATCTTCATCCAGGCATACTTGTTGGTGTGTGCACAGATTGTTGAGATCATGTCAGCAGTGAAAAACATCATGAACACGTCGAGTGCGCGGATGAAACTCCGCGTCTCGCTCCGGCGCGTCACCTCCAGGTGTACCCCAGGTGGTCGTTTCGGTGAAAAACTTCACTCGGCACGGTGCATTGGGCAAAATATCACCTCCGTACATAGTTGACACCCTAATAAAAAAAAAACGTAAGAGGTGTTGTCACTTCAGAGGTGAAGTTTTTCTTTTTTTGAAGTTTCTTCTTGCGGCGGAGCGCGACGCGCCTTCGGAGCCATGTTGCGAAACTAGACGCAACCTCCTTCGCTGCCTTTTTTTTTTGCGGGCGCTCTCGTGGCGATAGACCGAAACAAAAAACAGAAAAATGCGCAGTAGTTCTTCTATTACTGGCCAGATGGCGCTAGGGTCCGTCCGTGAAAGTGGAGTTTTATTTTTGGCGGGGCATTCAAAACCATCGATCCATAGTGATCGATGCTCTATGGGACGGTAAGGAAAGAGTTAAATGAAGAGAAAGGACATAAATTGTACTGACTCAATAGTTTTTTTGATGTGATAGTGTGACAAATTGTTTTGAAAAGGTGATACATACAGCAGGCCAGGCTGGCCTGCATAAACCTGGAAGCATACGCTGCCACCATCGATGCTTGTATGCATTCTTGTCTCATTTTGCCTGCTGATGTGTCCGACATGTGCTTTTCAAAGCATTAGACAACCAGTGCGATGGGTGCGAGTTAAGCGTGTGATTGTTGCACCATGTTGCAATTAATCATGCTGGAGCAGTTGCATCAAGTTTTCTGTGCTGTAGTTCAGCTCCACTTGTAGACGTTGTCCGGCTGCATGGGTGCTTGGGTCAGTGCCAGCCTTGCATCTTAGCCATCACGCAGCACTATAGAACGGTGTGGCGTGCCTCGCTTGCACGTGCAGTGCAATTACTAAATATAAAAACGTTTAATGAATACTCTTTGACGAGGCAGGTGAGAAAACGCAAGAAAGGACGATGCCGGTGACGACACCACCTTGAAGTTCCCACGCCAGTTGTTGTGACGTAGATTTTGGCGGCGTCTGCTAGGGTCCACATGGTTCTTAATCGGTAGGAATGAAGGTCTTCTAAGAGACTAAGGTGCTGCAGTAGTCATTCACAAGCACAGTAAAAGGCGCCCTGATGTCTACCTGTGTGCCAGCATCAGACCGACTGTCACAGTGCCAGACTGCACTTGAAAATGATACGGACATACAAGCGCTATGGGACGGGGACATAGACAAGAGGCACACAGGACAGGCGCTCAACTTTCAACTGAGGTTTATTGAGCAGACATGTAAAATTTATACAAGCAACCAGCAAGGGCGATAACAATTGTGAATCATCCACCCGATAACAAAAGTGCCAAGACCTCACCAAAAAACCGCGTCATGGCCACGCACCACGCCGAATCAAGTTCCTACCGCTCAAAGGCGTTAGAAAACGTCCGATATTGAAGACAGCGACACACTTGCATTTAAAAAATATATACCATGAACCAAAAATATATCATGTATGAACCAACTTGCCCAAACACAAGTCTTGCTAATGCACTTGAAAACATCGTCGATTGCTTGAACAGTGTGTAAAGCACGTCTCTTTCTCAGCAAAATAAATAGTTGTGTGAATTGGTTTTGATTCATGATATGAAATGGTTCAATTACAATGGCACCTACGTCGCCATCAGTACTTGTAGCTGCATCTCATTGGTGTCTGTACATTAAGCTTTCGGGCAAGCTTGTGTGTTGGCACGTGCCACAAGCCGTCGGTACATACATGAGAGTTTCACACATGTTCTTCCTCTCCTCTCTTCGTAGCAGAGCTATTCGTGGGATTGTGATGGGCAATGGTAATTATGATTGCAGGAACAAGCTGCATCTATCAACCAGTTGACACTACAGTTTTGTTGGTCATCATGTTGTGGTGCCGCATTTTTCAGTGCTTACAGTCGGCTTTCTCTCTAGATGATGTCTTGGTACAGGCGTGAGCTAATCAGTGTGCAGCTGGTCAGCCATTGTATCACTACATCACTTCTCAACATTTCGACTAGGCTGTGCGAATGTCTCGAGCACTTAGAATCAGGCCGGGACTTTTTTTTTTTTTTTTTGGGGGGGGGGGGGGGGCATTTGCTCAAAACCTTGACTTTTTTGAGAAAAAACTTATTTTATTATTTATTTTGGTTCCCCCCCCACCCGGGCTACGGGCCTGCTTTGAATATTCCGAATGAATATTACAGTATTCGAAATTTGCATCGATCGACTTTAAATTCTGAAAGTTTCTAAGTATTCGAAATGGACGAATAGGTGTATATTAGTCCTCATGCAACCCTGCTGTAAAGGTGATTTCATTGCAGTGAGGGTGCTAGACCGTGAATACACCTTTCCAGGAAAAGTTCACACTGTCGCGAAGCCCCACTTCAATGTTAAATGACATATTACCTTAACATCGATTCATCATTCTTTAGTTTAAAAGCTTGTTATACCACCTTATATGCTCTAAGTATAGTAAATTTTAAAACGTAACATATTTTACATGTTATCTCTTGCATTCTCTCGAAAGTCACAACCTGCTACTATTCAAAGTTGCTTCCACTTCCCTTGAACCAAAAGAAAGACATTTGCGCACGCCTTGTTTCAAGTTTAAAAAAAAATATTATGCTGATTAGGTCGGGTCATGACAGACAGCTCATTTTTCTTTATAATATGTGATATATGCTATTCGAATTTGATTCAAATTTATTCGACCATCTTAAAAGCGAGCGAAATGCGAGCCAGTTGAGCCATGGATTATTCGACCAAATCACTATTCTGTTCGAATTTGCTTCGAACCTAAAGTTTACTATTTGCACAAGGCTAGTTTCGACTGAGAGTAATGTTTGAGAGTTGCTGAATTTAGGACGTAAACACATAAATGTGCGTGCCTCCATTCGTGCCACACTGAACTGTCAGTGTTGATGCAGCTAACCAGCTTGAAAAATGATTGTATGCTTGCAAGATAGCCATGGCGCGTTTTTGACTGGCAAGCATAGCCATTGAGATTTGAGGGCACAGTCGCATGTAATGATAATGGTAGTAGACACGAAAAAAAGATAGAGTATTTGGGGAGTATTTCTGCCACACAATAATCGTCATCTGGCTTGCTCGCATTTCCTTTCTTGACAACCCGGCTCTTGCCACTTGCCTATCATGAATGCTATGTCACGCTGTTAATGCGTGTGCCGTTCGTGACCGGAAAGAATGCAAGGAAAGTACGCGAGGCGGATGACAATTATAGTTGTGTGGCAGAAATACTCCCCAAATAATCTGTAGGTACACAGAGGATGGTGGTGATGCGTAGCAGCTGTCACTTGGCGGGTAGAAGGACCACCACTGTGAGAACAGGCCATAGTTCAAATTATCCATGGCACTTGAATTCGTGAGCATAAATCTGTGCCACTTTGTTGGAATTACTATTGAAATTAATGAGGTGTGAATTACTAATTAACTTGCTGGTATGACTACGACAGTGTAATGTTCTCAGCTCACCAGTGCCCTAGCTTATTCTTCGAATGTGTTGCGTCTGCAATAAAAGGAAACACCAGCAATGATGTATTGTCTGTTGTAGGAATGACCCTGGCCGCTTGCTCATCACACTGGGTGCCAGCCTGACCATGTGTGACACCTACCACAGGAACACACCTTTGCACTGGGCCGTGTATGTGCGCAACAGCAGTGCGGTCTCCCTGCTCATCAAGGCCGGCTCTGATCTCTCGGCCAGGAACGCCCAGGTGTGCATTGCTTGGGGACATGATTTCATGTGGCAGTCACATTGGGGGACACATTTATGAGGCTTGGCACAGGACTCGCACTGTGCCATACTCTTCATTTAGTGGCACAAAAGCTGTCTATGTGTACCTCGCTGAGCTTCCAAATCTCACAAATATGTCTCTACATTTCATTGAAGAGATTTGGACTGGCAGTAATTTCTGTAATTACACTCTGATATCTCAGTATATGCATTGAATTAGTCTTTTGTTGCTGTGCTGTATAGTCTCTGTAAGGCCTTAATGTATTTCTACATACTTGTTTCAAAAATTCTGGGCCATTGTACACTCGAACCTCTCTATAACCGAGGGAAAGGCGACAGTGCTTTGGTATACTCATTAATTTGGTACGGTCGTTATTTGTCCTTTACTGCAATATACACACTTTGCAAAACATGCAGATATGTCATTTTGGCTTATAATGCTGTATAGTAATGCATGTGATGATACTTTATTAAAGCAGCAAGCCCCGCCACGGTGGTCTAGTGGTAATGGCGCTTGACTGCTGACCCGAAGGTCGTGGGATCGAATCCCGGCTGCGGCAGCTGCATTTTTGATGGTGGCGATAATGTTTGAGGCCCGTGTAGTTAGATTTAGGTGCACGTTAAAGAACCCCAGGTGGTCGAAATTTCCGGAGCCCTCCACTACGGCGTCTTTCATAATCATATCGTGGTTTTGGGACGTTAAACCACAGATATTTATTAGCGCTAGCTGTTGGGCCAGTTGGTGCATTATGAACTTGAAAATGGGGCACCAGCGAAAACACAGAAAACGTACACAAGAAGGCGTTACACACGGACGAACACTGGTACTTTCAACTAGTACTTCAACTGGTACTTTCAACCACTAGCATGTGGCAAAGTTTATATTGGGCAAACGGGAAGGTGTATAAATAAGCAGTTGCAAGAACGTAATACATCCTTGAGTGGGTACTTGGGGAAGCAATCTGGCTGTTCATTGCCGCAGTTGCATGAAATGCAAATCCAGTAAGCCGATGTTCGATCGCACGACCATTTTGGGTAGGGGAAAGACAAGATATTCGCGGGAGATTTTAGAAGCATTTCATATTGTGAATCCTAAAGATAATTGTGTCAGCAATACGTCCTTGTCTCTGACGTCGAAAGAGAATGCCTACTTAGCGTAAAAATAAGTTTGAAGTGTCATGTGTCGTGGGAAGTGACGGCAATGCGCATGCGTGAGAAGCCTTGTGCGGCAATGCAATTTTCAATAAAGCACAGTTGAAAGTCCAGCGTTCGTCTGTGTGTAACGCCTTCTTCTTGTGTACGTGTTTTTCTGGGTTTTCGCTGGTACCCCATTTTCAACCCCAGATATTATTATTATTAAAAGCAGCAAAAGAATCTATGCAGTGATTCCACTCCTGTGCAAACTACGCCCAAGTGTGCCAAATTACATTTACAGTGCCATCCTGATAATATAGACAAAAATTGCGCCAAACTGCACCAGGGTCTCAGGTTTAAAGACGTCTATCACCAGCCATCACACCACCGGCGTATCAAAACATGTGCAGCTTGTGGTAGCCTCGATGCTCACCGGAGTCGAAGACCACCGTGGGTTCAGGCTTAGCGAGCCACAAGGCCGCGTCTACCGTCGCCTGCTTACGTTTAGTGCACCGCTCGGCGCGTGCTCAGCTAGCAAAGGCGTTGAGCGCCGTGCGGCATAAACACAGTGTTCGAAATAACACACACACAAACACTTTATTTGCCTTCGGCGGCACCCCAACACACAGTACAACGTGCGTTCCCGGGGCACAGGGAAGCAATGGGCTTCTCGCGCGGACGATACACCAAGGGGGACCGCGAGGACGTCGCAGCTGGCAATGGCGAGCTTTGACATGCTGCTCGGGAAAAGGGTCCCTCGCGGCTATGCTGCACACTCTCGTGATGACCACTGGGCCTGGTCGCAAGAGCTAGGGCTATCTCCGTACGCGTGGGCCTCCGGCAAGTGCGGCTCGGCTGGTACGACCGCGCACGAGCACTAGGCACCGCTCTTTGGCTTAACGTACGAACAGGAGCTAACACTGAGCTAAACACGCCTGGAAGGATGCCGAGGTACCCAGGCAGGCTACAATCTGGTGATTCTCAAAGGGGACGTCGGACCAGAAGGAAACGCGTGCTTACCCAGCGGCGTCCGAGGAGAGAGAGCGTCCGTCCCGGCGTGCACGTGCGTCAGTCACGCCGAATCTCGCGGCTCCGAGACTGCGTGCAGTGCCACCACGAGAGCTGGCGCGTAGCGCAAGATGGCGCCACTTGCCATCACGGGAGAGGGAAAGGATTCGCAGAACGGCAAAATGCCTGCGCAGTGGCTTTGCGCGCGCCTCGGATCCCCACATTCTCCTCTCTTTAAATTATCCTATACCGGTGGGCAAAGGCAGCCTGTTGTCGCCCATGCATGCAAAGGCATTATGCAATGAGCAACAGCTAAGCTCAGCCCAGGCCCACAACTGCTACGAATTACTGTACAAATAAAAGAAAAGGGGGGGGGGAATAACAACACAATACGCTCAAAATAGAGAAAAAAAAATATTATTCAGCCCGTGGAAGGGGGGGGGGGACTAAAGTTCGAGGAGCTGGTCGACGTCCATTGTCCCCACGCCGCCTCCGACTTCCGCGGTTGGAGACCTGCTGCTGGTTGGCGGTGAGGACGTCGGCGGTACGGTTAATAGCACCGCAAACTGGGGATCTTCCCACAGTCGACGTCGGCATATAGCTGCGAGGTCTGCGTCAGAGCGCTGGCCGAGCGGGGCCGGCGTGTCCGCGCCACGTGCAGGTCTCCGTTGTAGTGGCTCCTGAAGTGCACCGCCACGCCGCATGTGGCACAGAATGCTACGCCGGCTGGTAACGGCAGCTGGGCCCCCCCGGCCGCCACATCGACTTCCGAGACTGTGCAGCCGCGGAACGGCCACGGGACACGGTGCAGGGGCAGGCCGCGGCACACCCGTCTTTGCGCCTTCCATGGTGCGTCGCTGAAGAAGAAACGCGGCACCTCCTGTCCCCGCTGCTGTGTCCATGTGGCCACGCTGCGTCCCTGATGCCTGGGTCGTGGCGGCGCCGAGGCTGCTGGCCCAGGCGGCTGTGGTACTCGCTTGGCCGGCCTCTTCGACCCTTGCCGGCAGGCCGCTGGTTCCGCCGCGGTGGGTTTTCTGGGTGCCATGTTGCTTAATCGTCATACACGCCGAGAAGGGATGCGGCGCACCAGAGGTCTCTTCACCGTAGCCACCTCCCTCTTTCCGCATTAACACCAACACCACACACGCCCACTCATTGGCTGTCAATCAGGCTCCTCCCCACGCCACGAGAGAGGCGGCACAACTCTCTCCACTCGCTCGCACAAGCACTCGTGACCCCCCCCCCTCCGCAGGCAAAAACAGAGACGGAAAAGAAAAGGAAGAAAAAAAAGGTCGCTCGAGATTCCCCAACAAGTGAAAAAAAAATCGCAGCATATCTACGGAGTGAATGATGATGAGTGGGCGAAGCTGTGGAGGTTCAGTCGGTAAACCGTGAATCTTCCGTGAATTCTGCCCAGTACATCATCACCGACGTGAGATCGGGCGCGTTTATACTAAAGGTTCGATGAGTTATGACGACTTGCAGCTCACTTTAATTTTACATGTACGCTGTGAATTTTCATTGTTTAGAAAACCATTGCTTTAGAAAACATCTGGCGTCTTTCGTTAAGCAGCTGGCGTCTTTTCGTTTTGCTTTAGAAACATCTGGCGTTCTTTCGTTTTGCTTTTAGAAAACATCTGGCGTCTTTCGTTGGTTTATTTCATCAATCAACGGCGTTTTGAAAAAAATTTTTATTGTTTAATCACGCACAGGAGAAATCTCACCAAGCACTACCTTGGAGGTAAACAATGGCTGCTAATGGGAATGAGAGACAGAAGAAGTCGGCTTTTAGCTAACACTTACACTTCTACTTCTACTAACGTTTCCTACTGGAACATGCCAATGGCTGCTAATGGGGAATGAGAGACAGACGAATTCGGCTTTTAGTTAACGCGCACGCTGCGAATTTTTTATTGTTCAACAACGCACAGGAAAAATCTCCCACCGGCACCACCTTGGAGGTCAAGATCTGGTACTAGCGTTACGACTGGTTACGCACTACGACTACGACAACTACGAGGGACGAACAGGTGCCGCCTTAAGGAGCTTCGCCCCTAAAAAACATCAAGTAAAACACGAACACTCAAACAAACAAAAGCAGCAGAAAACTGGGCGTAAGCTGACTTCTTTGCGAGCGCTGGCTGTAAAGAAGCTAGCCTTCTGAGGTTAGACAGTAAGGTGAGGGCCTGCGGTTGCGCAAATAAGTCCGCCATCCAGCGCGAAATCACTAAGGTGACCGCTTCCTCAGATTATACCGGTGCGTGGTCCGAATGCGGTCCACCGTCCCGGGTGTGCCCCGTTGCTTGCACGCAGTGCCACTGAGCGCTGGCGGGAGCTCGTCAGACCTCGACGCAAAGGCTTTCAGGTCTGCGATGTGGGCACGGCTGAGTTTTCCCGAAAGGGGATCTTTCAGCAAGTACGCGAGCGGAGTTCAAGCTTTCTCTACTTGGTACGGACCAAGCCACTTAGGAGTGAGCGAGGCTGAGAACCCCTTGCTCGCGTTGCTAAGAGCGTGGTTGTGCTTCAGGACAAGATCACCTACCTTAAATGAAAGATGGCGATGTTTCCGGTCATACTGGGCCTTCTGCGCAGCCCTGGCCGATGCCAAACTCTGCCTTGCTCTACTGAGAGCTCGACAAAGCCTGTCCCGAAGCTTTGATGCGTAAGCAGAACATTCTGCTGGTGCTTCCTCGTCTACGAGCTGGCATTGCGTGACACTGGTCACCGGATTTGCCAACTCCCTTCCGAAGTTGAGGAAAACGGGAGAGAAACCAGTAGAGCGACTGTCGGAGGTTCGGATTGCGAACGCGAGCTCACTCAGATGGTCTGCCCAGTCTTTTTGACTTTCGGCAAAGGCCGCCAACATCGGTTTGAGCTTACGATTGGTTCGCTCCGTCAAATTGGACTGGGGATGGTAGGGCGAAGTGGTGCAGTGATTAATTCCTAGGGAACGGCACGTACAGTAGAACCCCGCTGTTACGTTCCTCACTGCTGCGTTTTCCCGGCTGTTACGTCGTTTTCCGCCGGTCCCGGCATAGCTCCCATAGGATACAATGTATTGGGAACCCCGCTGTTACGTCATAACTGTCGGACCGTTCCCGTATGATACGTTGCGAAGTGCGCCCGGAGCCGACCGAGTGACTACCAAAGAGAGCGGCCATGGTGCATTTTCACGCAGCTTGGCCTCGTTTGACCGTAATATTAGCCGCATGAGAGGGGCAAGCAACAGAATCTTTCAATTGATGCAAACAAAAGCATGGCCTTCGAGATTTGAATTGCAAAGATGGCGTCTATGACGTAACTGCTCGCGAAAGCAAGGCCTTCGAGATTGGCATTTACTATTGGCAAAAGCATAGCCTCTGAGATTTGCATTGCACAAACATGGCGTGTATGACGTAATTGCTTGCGAAAGCAAGGCCTTCGAGATTGGCATTCACTTCTGCCATCGCGTTGGCGTAGACTCATCATCATCGTATTTGTCGGAGAACGGGAGGAGTTCGAGCTGGTTGGAGCTCGCATGGTCGTGCGTGCGGTTCGCGGTCGGACTCGCCGCGCCAGTCGTGATTGCGTGTGCTTAGTTCTTTCATGCCTACAGCTGTTGGTGTTAAAAAAATCACATACGTTGATTACATTTCTGTGGATGAGGCCGTCCTAAGCTCCGCGTTTCTATCCATCGACTAGATCGCGGCTGAGCGCGCCAATTTTCGAGCTGCTCGTAAGAATTGAAATAAAATTCTGTACCACTAAATATCTTGCCGTTTTTCCTGTTTTTCGGCTCTTATGTTTCCCGTCTCTTACGTTTATTTCCTACGGTACCTTCAAAAACGTATCAGCGGGGTTCTACTGTATCACCAAACACCCGAGCGGTGAAGTACGACGCGTTGTCCGTGATCAGCCTTTCCGGAAAGCCGAACCGACAAAACACTTCCTGCAGCCTTTCCATACCTGCCAAGTCTCCTGGATTTCTTGGGAGACTTCCGGATTTTGACTCTTTCTCCCGGTTTTACGGGTCATAGGATAATCTCCCGGAAATCCAGTTTTGCCCCGCGCGTCCAGTGCATTGCACGCCCTGTGCGTCACGGTGACGCGAGGTGGGACGTTTCGCGTACAGATGCGCTACACGCAATTTAAAAATTGACCCTAAATGTGTTATAGGTTATATCAGCCGTTAATATTTCGTAGATGATGCGTTTGTGTACACACTAATCTATCCCACAAGTTATCTCACCTTCAAAATTTTGTGTCACTGCTGCTTTAAGTGGAGAGCCCAGCACTTGAAAGGGTAGCCGTTACCGATGTCTGTCGAGATAGCGTGTTCACCAGCGCTTGCGACCGTCCTTGTCTCAACGGCGCCTCTTGTGGTCCCATTGCCTGATGAAATAACTGGTAAGCAAGCGATGACAGGCCTCGCACACGAAGCGATGTTATCGCATGTGCCCTTCGCGTGACGGTGACGGCCGGGTCGTTTCATCTCTGCTTCAACCGCGTTGGTCCCTAGCGCTAGCGCGCATTTACTCGCACGTGAAACAGACGATGCGTAATGGATGTTATCGGTTTGGACTCTACAGATCAGCGGCGACCGCAAAATCCCGCTGACAGTGTCCATATAATTGCTATCGCAGTACCCCCCCCCCCCCGCGCGGTCGGCATACTTTATACCCCCGCCCCCCATCCCCCATCCATTTCTCCAAACTTGGCAGGTATGTCTTTCAAGCACTGCTCGCGCTGTCACCTTCCGAAGCGGAAACAACTCCACCCACTTAGAAAAATGATCCACGGCTACCATCAGATGTATGAACCCCTGCTTGCTTCTCGGGAACGGCCCCATTAGATCGCAGGTGGCTACTTGCCATGGACGCTCACTGACAATCGGTTTCATCAGGCCGGGCGGCTTGCCACCCCTTGATTTCACCGCTTGACAGATATGGCAGGAACCGCAATAGCGGAAAATGTCACGCTTCATGCCAAGCCAGGTCACAGTCTTGCTCAGTTTTGCAAAAACTTTGGAGCCACTCAGGTGACCGGCCATGGGTTTGTAATGAGAGGATCGCAACAGTGCGGCTCTCAGACCTTTGGGCATAACCACCTTAAACGGGTCCACAGACTCCTCATCGGTGGCTATGTATTTCAGCAGGAGCCCATCATGGTCCAGCAAGTATGTATCCGCGGGGAACCCAGCGACACACGCCGGTTCCCGTCCCCCTGTGCCCGCCGCACTACCAGCAGCGTCACGGCGCTCCGTCTCCCTGAGACCGTCGCTCAACTCGCGACAAAACGGATCATCTCTCTGGGCCTTCAGTAGCTCTTGTCTGCTGAAAGCGATTCCCATTCTTCCAAAGGGGAGCCTGGTATCGTTCCCACTCAGGACTGCAGTCATCGCTGCCGCTTGCGTTGGCGTCGTGGGTTCACTTTCGTGTTGCTCACCCTCTCACCCGCCTCGCAGCACGCTGCTTGCCTGGCTCGCGGAAAGGGTTTGCTCGTCGGCGCACTCACCCTTCTCTTCGCTCGGCGGCTCGGCCGCCGTTTCTCCCCCGGCGCTTGCTTGTGCAAAGGCACCGCTAGCGGCTGTCGCACCAGAATCCAGGCTCCCGGTAGACACTGGGGCACGAGATAGCGTGTCAGCTACCACGTTAGTGCTCCCCTTCCGATCCTGCACTGCAAAGTCATAATGCTGTATTAGGAGAGCCCAGCGCGCCAGCCTGCATGCAGGCTCACAGAGCCGCTTCAGCCAGCTTAGCGTGCTGTGATCTGTTTGCACCACAAACTTCGTCCCATCCAGGTAGACATCAAACTTCTGCAGTGCAAACACGATGGCGAGACACTCCCTCTCAGTCACGGAATAATTCTTCTCCGCGGGTATCAACGAGCGTCTGGCAAAGGCCGACGGCCGCAACACGCCATCGTATTCCTGTAGGAGAACTGCTCCTAATCCCAGATCGCTCGCATCAGTCTAGACCACGAACGGTCTGGTCAGGTCGGGGAGCTTGAGCTGCGCTGTCTTCGCAATGGCGCTAGACAGACGGCAAAACCCCTCTTCCTGCTCAGGTCTCCATCACCACTCAGCGGACTTACCCAAGAGCTTGGTCAAGGGCGCCTGCACTCGAGCACAGGACGGAATGAACGACCGGTAAAAGTTGGCCATTCCAAGAAAATGGCACAGACTGCGTACGTCCTTGGGCACACGGAAATCGAGGATTGCTCAAAGTTTCTCCCTGTCGGGCTCAATGGAGCCTTCGCCCAGCGTAAACCCAAGTAACTGAACTCGAGCCTGCGCTAATTGGGCCTTCCCGGGATTTAACGTCATCCCAGCGGCCCTCACCCTCTCGAGCACATCGGCAACATAGGCCAAGTGTTCTTCGAAGGTTCGTGAATAAATCACGATGTCGTCTAGGTAGCACATGCAGTATGACCCCTTTGCTTCCCCGAGAACGCGGTCCAAGAGTCTCTGAAAAGTCGCAGGAGCATTGCAAAGACCAAAGGGCATACGAGTAAACTCAAACAACCTTCTGTGGGAGGTGAACACAGTCTTGCACCGGTCACACTCATCCATCCGGACCTGTAGGTAACCTTTGGAGGCATCAAGTGTGGTGAAGTACCGTGCAGTGCCGAGGTTTCCTACGATGGAGCTAATCGTGGGGAGCGGATAGGCATCCTTACGAGTCACTCCGTTGAGACGGCAGTAGTCTACGCACAGGCGATGACTGCCATATTTCTTAGGCACCAACACAATTGGAGACGCCCAGGCGCTGGACAAACGGCGAACAATGCCAGCTGAGAGCATCTCGTCCAGCAAGCCATCGATAACCTGCCTCTTGGCCAGGCTGACGGGCCTGGGGTTACACTCCAAAGGAAGCGCGTCGCCAGTTTCGATCGAGCGGCTCGCCATTTCGGTACAGCCCGGTTGATCAGTGAAGAGCCCATCGTACTGACGTAACAGTGCGGACAGACGAGCCTTCTGATGTATCATCCAATTGAAGTCGCACAGGCAGTCAAAGGAAGCGGAGCCTCTACGTGTTGTGTCACTCGATCCTAATGGGGATTTTGAGCCGACGAGCACATAGCACAGGAGCCTGCCCCCGAACTCTGCATGCTACACGGTTCCGATGCCTCTGCTGCACAGGCAACAGTATACGCCGGTGGGCTGATGGACGGCTTCAGCTGGGAAAAAGATCCGTTGCAATAGCCTCCATTCGCAATGTCCACAACGATACCGGTTTTTAGGAGAAAGTCCCGACCACGGAGAAAGAATAGACAGGAGGGAAACTCGGCTGCTTTTTCGCGCCGCGATAGTGTCACGCCGGAAAGCGGCGACGAACGCCGTGACAGCGCCACCTACAGAACCGCGGACGAACTGCCTGCGCCGGAGCGGCAGACGCTGGGAGGCGTGGAGCCCGCTCTTGTCGTCTGCTTGCGCGCCGCTGCTCGGTGCTTGAGCACTGCCCTTGCATTAGGTAACTACTGAAACACGATGCCCATCGCTACGCGAGATGGCAAATGTTACGGCGTCTTTGATCTAAGCTCACTGGAGCGCCGTGGCAGAAAGAACAACCGACCGCGACAATTTCACGAAGGTGTCCACAATTGCTAGAGAGGTTCGTTTAATTCCTTCACCTTCGCATGCTGTAGCAAACATATAATGTGCGTGAAAAAGGCGCGAAATATGCGCTAATGAAAAAAAAAACGTAACGGAGTTTCTTGCATACTTAAACGAAAAAGCAATTCTCACGTGTTCACGCTCTTCAGGCAAGTGTGTTGTTTTGGAACTTCGAGATAACGGTTCTTCACTGTCGAGCTACAAGAAAGCAATCTAAAAAGCTGTGAGCCACACTTCATTCTCGACGGAGCTTACCTGCAAGTTTGAATCAGTTTGGAGGTTGTTACTATGTTTGCCGAGGACTTCTGACTCGTAACAAGCACTCTCCACCTTCGCTCGTTTGGCGCTGCTTTTATAGATAATTTCAGGGATCTTCATTCCGGTTCTTAGTTTCTTTGTTCGGCACAAGTCAGGTGAAACCTCCTAAAAATGCCAGGTGCCACTTTGAAGGAGCCACTTCGGCTGGTCGAGGATACCTGAGCAACCGAGCTTAGCGTAGTATCACACCTGCTGATCATTCTGCTGAGAAAGTTCTTTTCGTCGACGTAGTCGCTTGTTGTCAGTTCTCGATTCTCTCTCCACCCTCTCGGCCATTCTTGCACGCGTTCATGGTGAGATGGAGCGTTCAAAGTTCGAACGTTTTCCGCGCAGGACTTGTATACTTATTGAAAGTTGGGGACGAACCATCTGCGCCTCATTGTCGATTATTAGCAAATGCTTACAGTGCTAACACTTACATCGTAGAGTAGCAGCATAGAAACTGGAGTACTTACGAAGTATTGATTCTCACTGCTCGAAGTGAGCGGCAGACGTTGCTCTGCTGTTCCGTCGGTTCACGTGTGCCCAAACGTGCTCCCGAAATGTACATTTTCTTTCTGCGCGCAATAGTTCTGAATCGCAGTTATCGATGTTATTTTATGGTGCATGCTAATGAGATAGAAGAAAGACTCGCCCTCTATTATATCGAAGAACTTGCGTGATTTATGTTGAAGAATATGCGGGATTTTCGGCACGCGCCTGACTACGAATGCAGATCGTCTGCTTTTCGAAGTTTCCAAGTTTCTTTCGTTGTGGCCTGAAAAGCATCTGATCTAAAATAGAAATAATAAAGCCTATTGCCACTAAGGTGCTCTACACGCGCCTTATTTCCTTGCGGCAAACCACGCTGGCGAAAAGCTTTTATGGCTGCATCCGGTAGCGTAGTGCTGTCGGCCAGTGGCAGATGTAGCAGACGACACCCGGGCGCCGTCGGAGACCGCGGGCGCGTGTGCTCTCCTACCGTAGGGGAAAACAGGTAGTTTCTTGCGTCACAGCAAGGCGCGCTGCGCGCACTTTCGCCAACCTCCTCTCCCAGGGTGACGTTATCGCGGCGCACGCTCGCACTGGCACCGGCCCGGAGTTTCCCCTCCTGTCTTTCTTTCTCCGTCGTCCCGACTGAGAATCACAGGAACACTGAGCCCTGGAAGATAAACAAAACGCGTGAGTCTCATTCGATCTCCCCATCTGACCGTCAACCTTGCGGCGCCAGCCGACTGGGCCACACCTGTCGCAAGGGTGAATGTCGTTCGGCAGTCCTGCAAGCGCACCGAGTGCTTCTGCAAGTGGGACAACACCTGTTCACCAAACAACAAAGCGCTCGCGCCCGTGTCCAGCAACGCCGAAAATTCGCGGCCGGCAATGGTGACCGAAATAAACGGTGCGTGCGCACCAGCAAGACTGTTTGCCCGGTACGCAGAGGGGAGAAGTAAGGGTTCGGCTGCTCGTGCCTTCACAAACGACCCGCGCTTTCGTTTCCCTGCCTCACAGGAGGCCTAGATATGGTGCACTCCCTCGCTATGTGCCCTCGTTTGCGGCAGCGGAAGCAGTGGACTCCGTCTCGGGAAAGGGAAGGTGCTCCGTCGCGGTCCCTCTCCCGAGACGGATCAGCCTCTAGTGGCAGGGTTGGTTCGCCTGTTGATCAAAGGACCTGTTATGACGAGCGTCACCCTCACCGATGCACTGGGTCGGATGGTGTCCCTGCTCGCGTGTATCGAGTTGCGGTGCATTCACAGGCTGCTGCACGCCTCGCGTACGTGTAGGGATCTAAAGTGCGATTGCTCAGCTCCCAACTGTGCCCGCTTCTAGTGGGAGCCGCAAAGGCAGCCCCGGCAGGCTGTTGCCGTTGGGGAAAGGTTACGGCCCCTCCCCATGCGCAGCGCGGTTCAAGGGCTTGCTGGCTGGCGATGGCGGGTGATAGGCGCGCGCGGCGAGAATGTCGCCTTGAATGCGCTTTGCCTCGGCGGCCAATTCTCTAAATCTCGGAAGCGACTGCCGCGCAGGTACTTCGAAAAGGTCGGATGTGCCTGCTTGATCACCCGCTCGACACGTTCCTCGTTCGAAGCTCTGGGCTCAGCGATAGAGAAAAGGTCTTCGATCTTACTCCTGAAGTGACTCATCAGGAGCTTGCGTGCGGAGCTCGAGCTCGCGCCGCATCCTACTCTCGTAGACCGTGGGTAAGAATTTTGCGCAGGAAGGCCGCGCGGAACTCATCAAGGGTTGCTGCTCGGTGGCCTTAAAGCCGATACCACCTAGCCGCCGTGTCAGTCAGTGCAGCTGGGACGACGCGTCCGAGCACCTCCTGATCGTCCGAACCCATGGCTCTCTGATAACGTGACAGAGAGCGCAGGTAATCTCTTGCACTTTGCAGGTCATCGTACCCGCTGTAGGTCGGAACGGCCAGCATGACAGCGGGATGAGTGCGTTTCGGAACAGCCGAAAGCGTTTGGACTGCCCCTGTGAGCGCCTGGATCGTTTGGGCGGCATTTTGCAGCAGTGTCTGTGCACCCGCTTCGAAGGAAGCTGTCGGTGCATTAACGGCACGTTCGAGCGGTGGGGAACTGTCTCCGAGCTCGATAAGCGGCGCGGTTTCAAAAGGGATACCGGCCGTTGCATCGTTCTCGGGGAGCGCCTGTTGTCGTTCACAGCCGCCACTTGAGGCAGCTTCACATGATCTGGCTAAGCTGCTTGCGGCTAGCAGAACAGGCGCGTGCTCGAAATGAGCTTGGCTGCTTGTTGGCACAGCAGCCAGTGGGCAACGGCTGTGGCCGCGTTTCCGAACTGCGCTCCGTGAGCTCCGCTGGGAGCCGAATGGGAGCGATGTGACATGGAACTGTTGTGCATTCCAAAGGGAGCTGTAGCAGTCCAATTTGCCCGTGTGCACTGTTCGGGTTGGGCTATGGCCCCATTCCCAAAACACGCTACATCTCCACTGGGAGCTGGTACGTAGCGCCTCGCATCATCCCTACTGGGGGTTGTGACAGGGGAGGGTGCTGGATTTTCTGCCCGAAGGGAGCACTGGCCCTGTTCTCGAGCAAAGCAGTATCTGCTAAAAACGACAGCGTACAAAACTCACGCCTAGCAGACATAACGCGGGTAACACGGCGAGCCTGATTCGCAAAGGCGTGCTGACTCGGCTAAGTCTAATCAAAGGCTTAATGAGCCTTTGATACCGCAGTTGGGCGCCAGTGTGGTAGCCTCGATGCTCTCCGGAGTCAAAGACCACCGCGGGTTTAGGCTTAGCGAGCCACAGGGCCGCGTCTACCGTCGCCTGCTTACGTTTAGCGCACCGCTCCACGCGCTCAGCTAGCAAAGGCGTTGAGCGCCGCACGGCATAAACAGTGTTCGAGATAACACACACACACAAACACTTTATTTGTCTTCGGCGGCACCCCAACACACAGTACAACGTGCGTTCCCGGGGCACGGGGAAGCAACGGGCTTCCCGCGCGGACGATACACCAAGGGGGACCGCGAGGACGTCGCAGCTGGCAATGGCGAACTTTGAGATGCCGCTCGGGAAAAGGGTCCCTCGCGGCTATGCTGCACACTCTCGTGATGACCACTGGGCCTGGTCGCAAGAGCTAGGGCTATCTCCGTACGCGTGGGCCTCCGGCAAGTGCGGCTCGGCTGGTACGACCGCGCACGAGCACTAGGCACCGCTCTTTGGCTTAACGTACGAACAGGAGCTAACACTGAGCTAAACACGCCTGGAAGGATGCCGAGGTACCCAGGCAGGCTACAATTCGGCAATTCCCAAAGGGGACGTCGGACCAGAAGGAAACGCGTGCTTACCCAGCGGTGTCTGAGGAGATAGAGCGTCCGTCCCGGCGTGCACGTGCGTCAGTCATGCCGAATCTCGCGGCTCCGAGACTGCGTGCAGCGCCACCACGAGAGCTGGCGCGTAGTGCAAGATGGCGCCACTTGCCGTCGCAGGAGAATGGGAGAAGGTAAGGATTCGCACAACAGCGAAATGCCCACGCACTGGCTTCGGGCGTGCCTCGGATCCCCACAAGCTTGACATTGGGGCCTAGTCACAACCACGAACCAAGAATTATTCCACTGAATAAACGGCGCTCGTGCCTGCATCCTGAGTAAGCCATGACGCCATGCATGGGGCCGACGCAGCTTCTGATGTGCAAGTCGGCTCGACGGCAAAACGCGTTCTCTGCTGTGGCTCGTGATGTCTAGGCCAATCGGTAGTGAGATAGCGAGGTGGCAATTCATTGGCGGACGCCGTCTGTTGACAGATAATTACATGCGTGCCACTAAAATGTCTGTCAGTTCTGTTCCTGGACATCGCGGAATGAAATCTGGGAACGCTGGCAATAGATATGCGGAACAATATTGAATTTTCATTGCTTCACATTCATGGAAGAGCACGTCAACGAAGGTAACGCGCTGACACTTTTCCTCAAATGTACTTTATTAATAGATCTTCGTCCAGAAGTGCTTTTTCGTAATTCCTTCCACCAGCACATGCGGGTTAGTAATCGCTCTTGCGGTAAATATCTTCTAAAGGCCCTGCCCTTTCGAGCTCATGGGTGTTAGGGTCCCAGTTAGAATTTTTTGCTTGCTTTTTAAGAAATGTCATTTCATTAATAAAGGTATGCGTCCTGGTAGAGAAACCACAATTCGGTTTTAATATGCACAGCTGTCAGTAGAGGGCCCGTCGCTGACAGCCCCGACATCGGTAGGCCCACTGTAAAGTGGCTACACCGCGTTACACGTCCGCTGCCTCGCTTTCCAGGATCCTTAGCTGTTGGTTAAAAAAATCACAGTTTCGCTTAAGGACGAAGCAATGAATGCGATACTATGAACAAAGTGTATCGTTATACGAAGGAAGGCTAGCAGCTATCTCCTTTGGATCCGATCTCACATAACTCAACATAACGCTGGCTTAAGGGAATGGGATGCCTAGAATCTGTGGGAGTCCACACGTGCCAGCTGCTGCGCCCTTCAAGCGACGCAGCCTCCCCCCCTCCCCTGGTGTCCCTTCATGCTCCTTACGAAAGATAGGCGGGCAGTTTCCTCTGTTTGATGAGCAATCGACAACAGGCCTCGCACGCCAGATGATGTTATCACATGCGCCCTCCATGTAGCAGAGACGGCCGGCTCATTTGATCTCCACTTCCCGTATTCGTCGCCAGTGCTCGGACCTTTTGCTCACGGGTAGAACATACGGTGCGCGGGGTGATGTTATCAATTTGGACTTCATACGGAAAGTAAGGACGACGGCGAAAACCCCTCTAGGATGTCCATATAATTGCTATCACCATTGTGGGGTCTGAATATGAGCCGCTCTTGGAACTCACAGAAACAGTTCACACTGTCAGGCAGCAACCACGTGTACATTTATTAACCTGCTTTTATATCACGGCAAGCTCGCCCGCCGAATCTGATACACGACTAGTACACGCTAAGTAACCTTATACAATGCCAATACAATACCCGGAAAACATAACACACACAATGTACCGCGAATGCGGCGTCACCGACGTTCGACTCACCACGAGGGGCCCGTAGGAAATTAACTGTGGTATCATCCCCCACGGTCACGTCCATCCACGTACGCTACCAAACCCCAAAGAACCTTGCTGCTGTTTCCGGCACGCTGGCCTAACCTCCCAAGAGGCGCTGCCGGCACCACCGCGCTAAGCCTACATCGCGTGAACACCGCGCCACATCTCGCTCAGCGGCTGTTAATGCTAACTGCGGCTAACCTGTGAGGCGCGCGTGCGCCATGAGGCACAAACAACTTTACAGGAGGTGACAGCACCCCCCAAACAATGAAAAAAAAAAAAAATTTGAGGAGCCATTCCAGTCTCTGAGGTGGATGACCAGTGAAGCTGTTTAGCGCATGGCACAAAGGCGACATGGCGGAAGCCATTTTGGTATGTAAGGCCACCTTGTTAATGACCAGGCTGTTTGTGTTCAATACGCAATATTAATGCGAAAGCCTTAGATGCCTCATAGAATGCGAAAATTGGCTGTCAGTGGCGGCGGCGTCAACGCGAGGGATGCAAAAAATAATCCTCGCGCCGCGAAGACGTCATCATGAAGTCATAGATGCCAAAACTCATGACGTCGTAATGTGTACTGTGACGTCACAGGACGACGTCATCACAGGACATAATATCTTAGCACTGCCTTCGTGATTGGTGTGCTGATCATTTGTGGGTTGCAGAAAGCTTGCAATGCCTCCAATGCTGGAGGCGGTGTGAAACAGCGGGGGCAGATCACTACACTGAGTGAAAAGAAGAAGATGGCTTTCGCTTTTGAGTCGTCTTAGGCAAATGCATAAGGGACCTTGTGAGTTTTTTCGGATGATATCTCCAGCATACCTGACTTTCATGCACACTTAGGCGAAGATCAAGAAACTGCACACATCCTGATTCAGGTAGCTCAAACGTGAATCGGAGCCCTTTGCCACATGTCTCAAAAATGCTCAGCACTTGTTGCACGACCTCTTCAGAAACCCCCGGCTTCGCTTCCTTTAGGATTACTAGGTAATCGTCTACATATCTAAAGATGTTTAAAATCTTAGCAGCACAAGATCGTTCGATGCACGCAGAGATACGCTTGTCACAGAAGGATAAAAATAAATCGCTTAAAACTGGAGCAATACAAGATCCAATACAAATTCCATCCTTTTGAAGGAAAGGAGTATCATTAAAAGAAACGGTGGTAGAGGACAGATAAAATCTCAATAATTCCATGAAATTGTCTATATTTAAGCCTATAGCATTTTGGAAGGCCACAGGACCAAAGTCATCTATACTCTCACTTACAGCACAAAACAGTTGCTCTTGGGGAATATAGTAAAAAAGATCGACAATGTCAATAGAGAAGGCATATAACGGCTGCTGAGGATGCTCATGTTTTGAAAGAAACTGTAACACAGTCTCAGAATTGGCCACACGGTAAGGGTCATTCAATTCAAGCAAATTGAGATGCCTTTGCAGGAATCTTGATAGTGCACCCTGCCATGAGTGTCTTTCAGTTACAATCGTCCTAAAAGGCATTCCTTCTTTGTGCGTCTTAACCGAGAAAAACATATCTAAGAGGTCTTTTTTTGCACCACCTATGGTCTTCTTCAAATTCTGCAAGCTCATCGCATCACAAAGAGCCAAAACTTTCTTCCTTAGTTCCTTTCGCGAGCATTTGACGGGCAAAAAATTCTTTTTAACAGCTAAATCAGCCTTATCTGAGAACACATCTGTAGAGAGCACGACAAATCCACCCTCTTTATCTGACACCAGAAGCGATAAGTTATTTTTCTTCAAAAAGCTTATGGTGTCCTGAACCTGAATGTTGGACCTGAAACGCTTACGTCTGGATATAAGGCAGTCAACACCTTCGGAAACAACCCGGTTTTGCTCATCGGGCTCCACTCTATTCGCGACATTCCTCACCACAGAAAGCAGTTCAACAGGGTTATCCCTCAACTCGGTGCAAAACTTTGGACCATTATCTAACACATTCCTCACATTATCTGGCAAGGGGCAATTTCCAAGGAACGTCACCTTCCCAGACTTGTCAGACTTGCCCTCTCTGGATGCACGTTTCCTGGTCCAGGCAAGCAGCGAAGGCAGAGTTCTGGCCCACAGGAAATCAGTCACGTTGGCGGCCTCACGTGTGAACCTACGGAACACACCTTCACCCTGCTGGTTGTTGCCGACAAGTGCAGCCGAGAGGACCCGCAGACACACCTGGTAGTGACGATTCTGGTGGCGTAGCTCCGAGCGCCATAAGTTCAAAATCCTTCTTGAATGACGACTCGATGGCACACAAGGCGCGCAGTGCTCTTTCCTCAGTGCTCCCTAGAGAGCACTGGGGGATTTTTGGCGTACAAACGAAATTATCTAGCCATATACAGCTTCGCTGTAAAAGGAAAACAAAGTTTCTTCAACGCGGAAATTTGGGCTAGTTGGTGGGTGTGGAACTTGTGCATCTTAGCAGCGCAGTGGAACGAACACAATAGAAAGGCACACGTAGACAGGACGGGCGCTAGACATCAACTTAGGGTTTATTAACACAGAAACGATGAAATTGTACAGACATGCGCACAACCTTCAAAAAGGTGCAGACGGCGTTACTAACACTGATATCTGCAATGTCGCTTCAGATAGTCTATCTCTTTTGCATGCAAAGCCAGTGACGGCGTACTCACGCACTTGTCAGCTTCTAAACTTATACAATACGCTTCGTAGATTTCGCGCGCTTGCTGAGCAGCAAAGCTGCGCAAGATACGGGTGCTCTCAAAGCCAGGTGTGCAGGAACACCTACGGCAGTGATCTGCCAAATGTCCACCCCCCGCCAATGAATTGACAGCTGCGCGATGCTCTCTCAGCCTATCATTAATGCATCGGCCAGTTTGGCCTACATAGCACATTCCACAGGTGAGTGGGATCCTATACACCACACCCACATGGCATTCAATGAATTTCGTGGCGTGCTTTTTTGTACAGCCAACCTTCTCAACCCCCATTCACACGACTGCACATGCGTGCGAGCTTGCCAGGTGCCGAAAAAACAACTGAAATGCCGCACTTCCCGGCCACCTTCTTGAGGCGATGGGAGAGGTTATGCACGTACGGCACAACCACGGGGCGCCCCATTTTGGCGTCCTGCCGACTGGGGCCAGTGTGTATCCCGTTGTGCAGTTCCTTAATCAAGCTTCCGGCAATGGAAGCCAACAATTCAACGGGGAAGCCAGCCCTGCGTAGGCGGAGCACCTGGAGCTGAAGGCTGCAATTGACCTCATGATCGCAAGACTTTCTGAGAGCAGCGCGCATGCTGTTTTTCGCTATACCCCTTTTTACTATCTTAGAATGGGCCGAATCGTAGCTGAGGACTGGCTTTTTGGTTCTCGGATGATATCTCCAGCATACCTGACTTTCATGCACACTTAGGCGAAGATCAAGAAACTGCACACATCCTGATTCAGGTAGCTCAAACGTGAATCGGAGCCCTTTGCCACATGTCTCAAAAATGCTCAGCACTTGTTGCACGACCTCTTCAGAAACCCCCGGCTTCGCTTCCTTTAGGATTACTAGGTAATCGTCTACATATCTAAAGATGTTTAAAATCTTAGCAGCACAAGATCGTTCGATGCACGCAGAGATACGCTTGTCACAGAAGGATAAAAATAAATCGCTTAAAACTGGAGCAATACAAGATCCAATACAAATTCCATCCTTTTGAAGGAAAGGAGTATCATTAAAAGAAACGGTGGTAGAGGACAGATAAAATCTCAATAATTCCATGAAATTGTCTATATTTAAGCCTATAGCATTTTGGAAGGCCACAGGACCAAAGTCATCTATACTCTCACTTACAGCACAAGACAGTTGCTGTTGGGGAATAGAGTAAAAAAGATCGACTAAAAGATCGACAACGTCAATAGAGAAGGCATATAGAGAAGGCAATAGAGAAGGCAAAAAAAAAAGCACGCCACGAAATTCATTGAATGCCATGTGGGTGTGGTGTATAGGATCCCACTCACCTGTGGAATGTGCTATGTAGGCCAAACTGGCCGATGCATTAATGATAGGCTGAGAGAGCATCGCGCAGCTGTCAATTCATTGGCGGGGGGTGGACATTTGGCAGATCACTGCCGTAGGTGTTCCTGCACACCTGGCTTTGAGAGCACCCGTATCTTGCGCAGCTTTGCTGCTCAGCAAGCGCGCGAAATCTACGAAGCGTATTGTATAAGTTTAGAAGCTGACAAGTGCGTGAGTACGCCGTCACTGGCTTTGCATGCAAAAGAGATAGACTATCTGAAGCGACATTGCAGATATCAGTGTTAGTAACGCCGTCTGCACCTTTTTGAAGGTTGTGCGCATGTCTGTACAATTTCATCGTTTCTGTGTTAATAAACCCTCAGTTGATGTCTAGCGCCCGTCCTGTCTACGTGTGCCTTTCTATTGTGTTCGTTCCACTGCGCTGCTAAGATGCACAAGTTCCAAAGTTTCTTATATCATGTAGTCTCCCGTTGAACGCACTCTCAGATAGCTTAGCGGAAGCTGGACTTGAAGCGGATCTTCCAGGCAACCCGGCGCATGCACAAACGATAAGTCTGGAAGCAGTGCGAGAATGCTCTTGCCTCAGCATAGAGAGGCCTCAGAGAGAGGGAAGGGAGTGTCAGAGGTGGTTGGTTTTCTGAGGCTAGCTGAGAGACGTAATGTTGTTGTGCCCAGCCATACAATCGATCGAGAAGAAAACATGCCTGGCTTTCGCCTTGGGAGCTGTCTTAGGGCAATGCATTAGGGACAGTGTGAGTCTTTAGCATTGAGGCACTGTTGTACGTCGCGGCGTTTGTCTACCACGGCTGCTGATAACCACATAGATGTATTTAGAGTGTTATTTCGTAAAGTACAATTTGATTGAACAAATACTCTGTTTATTTGCTAGTGTTGAAAATAATCGCTGAAGAGGTTATTCCAGGACACTTAACTGCATGATGCCCTTATTTTTGCATTATCGAGTAAAATATGGAGCGCTCATGAGATGATTTTCTCCATGAGATTTGCAATGAATCGAAATATTTCTAGCTGTTCATAAGAGTCCCATATAATTAGTCAGGTGCTTGAATGTAAGTGCAACTTGCTTCTTCAGTGTACTTCACTATGTGAAATTAGCTGCTCCAGATTGCTTCCATATGCAAAATTACCTGCTCCAAAGTTCTCCAAGATGGAAATGTTCGCTGCTCCAACATGCTCTAAAATGAAAATTTTGCTGCTCAAGAAATCGCTCCAAATCAGAAGTCCTCATTAGCATCACTGTCTACGGCATAACCATCTTGGCAGCTGGTGTGACAACATTTCTTCACACAGTGTGTCTGAACGGAACGAAAACTGAAAACGAAAAATGAAAGAAAACAATATTTTTGACCAGAACGAAAACATAACTGAAACTTTATCTATTATTTTGTTCCGGTGTGAAACCGAAATTTTTTCAATCGTTTTTCGGTTCACGAGAAAACTTCGCAATCCGGAACAACTGAGCTCATGCAACGTGAGCAATTATGCATATCTCAGGGTACAGTATTAGCGCATACCTCAGGCAAGAATTTCAAAGCAAAGATATGTTGAAATTGTACGAAAAATGTAAACAGTGGCAACCAGAGATGTTTTGCGCGCCTGTCACGAAGGCCAAAGTGAAGAGGGCATTGTCGGCGCTGAAGTTTGTTACAGTGAATGCTGTTATGAGATCACAACAGCTGACTTTGGCACCATAGTTGTCCGCCGCCGCCGGTGTCCGTGACCGCTATCGCGTGATATAAGAAAAAATTAAATGAGAAACAAATTTCTGTGATGAGATGGGATTATCTGCGTGGCAGTCAGGTCTTCCACCAGAGTGCCAAGCTGGTGCTTGTAACTCCTTCACAAAAACACTCCATAGAGGCGTCATGTCGGGCAAGGAATCGCGTTAACATATGTAATATAGTGTGCCAGAAGAAAAAATAACATCTAGTCATCAGACAATGCTGATAGTGCAAAGAGTGTGTGATTTTGAAACACCCTGTGTGTGTCTTTTTCCGTTTCAAAATCGTCCAGTTCCTGGCAGCGCGAACAAGCCATGTAAAACACCACCATTCGTTCAAACATGCTGACCATGCAAATACTATAGGTAGCGGGAGAACTGCCCCTGTGGGAATTAGTAGGGTGGTTGTACTGCACGAGATATGTCACCAAGCTATCTATCCCTCGACCTTGGTAACGTGTTTTGCGTACTTTTGCAGCTCTTATTGCATCTGATGACATCAGCTTTATGGGGCGTTCATTCTTAACTCGATAAAACTATCAAGATGCCTTTCCTACGACGAAGAATCGCAGCAATGGAATTGAGCTGCCTGGCCATTCCCAGAGTCCGAATGGGCTAAGTTTTTTCATTTCGATTGAAAGGAATGGAATTGCGGCAAGTTCTAATTCCCCGGAATGGAATTGGAATGGAATGGAGGCGCCCATTCCGCAACACTGCTTCCCACCCACTGCAAAGTGCTCAACTGTAATTCTTCATCATCATCAGCCACAGCACAAAGTGCACATAATGCCTTACAGATGTGTAGCGGGTACCACGATTCTCCGAAGAATGGCGAAAAATGGCATAGTGGGAACTTCGCTTCTTCAGAAAAATTATGATTTATGGCGTAGTGGGTACCTTGCATGTACACTTGTATTAGTGTCCCCAAGATACTCTACAACGGGCTCTACAAAGTCCGCTCTTCCAGCTTTCACTGTGAGTGTGCTGCGTGTTCCGCGCAGGCCTGGCGATCTTTATATCAGAACAGCGGTCTCGCATATCAGAGAGTGCACTCAATGACGTGCTGCTTCTGAGATCATGCTCACTCCCTTGACACAAAGCATTGAGCCCACTAAAAAATTCGTATTTGTCTTTTGAGAAAAGAAATACTATGACTTTAAAATTAATAGTGGTTTGTGCTGGTTGGTAGGAATTCATGGTACAGTTACTTCCACTCCTCTGAAGATTGTGTTTTACCCTTGTCCCACTTTCTTAAGAGGAGGGCAAGTAACTACATCACAAATTCAATGTTTTTTATGATTACCTTTACTTCAAATTTTTGCATAAAAAAGAAAACGTTAAAAACCGTTACGGAGCATTTTTTTTTCGATCTGGAACAGATACGGAACGGAACTTTTTGCGGTAAAACGAAACTAAACCCAAAATGAAAAACATTTCGTTCCGGCACCCTGTCTTCACATTTATATCATAATTACTACAAATAACATCCTCTGTACTTGGCATTATTGTCTGTAATACCAAGGCGTTGGACTGGGCTAGTTGGTACGTAGTCACAAAGGATAAAAACCAGCGGAAAATACAGGACACAGCGAAAAGAAGTCGACAGGACAAGCTGGCACTTACAACTGAACATAAAATCGCGTTTGGAAGGCCTATTTAAACCCACCGGCAACCACATTGCGCATGTGTGAGCAACCATGCTTCGCCTAAAATGAAAAATGAACGAAAAACTTAGCTAACAATAATCGCGTTCAGAAAGATTATCGCTTTGTCAGATAGATGCACTGACACAGTCGTTACCCCATTCCTTTATGTAAAAAGCCTCTAAAATTTCCCTTTCGTTCTTTGTCCCGCCTCTGCCCAAAACTCTAGTGCTTTCAAAAGCAGGAGTGCACCGGCACTGCCTGCAGTGGCTCGGCAGATGAGCACCGTCACTCATGGGAAGGGAGGCCCTGTGTTCTTTGAGGCGATCGTTAATACAACGGCCAGTTTAGCCGATGTATGCTTAGCCGCACAATAAGGGGATGTGATAGATCACACATGTGGTGCAAGGCACAAACTTGGAAGCACGGTTTTTGCCACATGTAGCCATTCTCTGCGCATGCCGGTTGATGCAGCTGCATAGACCGCTCAACTTGTTTATTGGCCATGCCATATGGGCACAAACTGTGTTACAATATCAAGAAGGTGGCCAATAAACATGGCATGCGCCTGGTGCTCTCGGCTCCACGAAAGTTGAGCGGTCTATGCAGCCGCATCAGCTCATCTGCATCAACGGTGCTCATCTGCTGAGCCACTGCAGGCAGTGCGGGTGCACTCCTGCTTTTGAAAGCACTAGCGTTTTGGGCAGAGGCGGGACAAAGAATGAAAGGGAAATTTTAGTCTTTTTACATAAAGAAACAGGGTAATGACTGTGTCAGTGCATCTATCTGACAAAGAGGTGATCTTTCTGAACTCGATTTTTGCTAGCTAAGTTTTTCGTTCATTTTTCATTTTAGGCGAAGCATGGTTGCTCACACATGCGCAATGTGGTTGCCGGTGGTTTTAAATAGGCCTTTCAAACGTGGTTTTCTGTTCAGTTGTAAGTGCCAGCTTGTCCCGTCGACTTCTTTTTGCTCTGTCCTGTGTTTTCCGCTGGTTTTTTTCCTTTGTGTATTGTCTGTAAGTTCTTATTAATATTGCGTCTAACAAAGAAAAACGAGCTTTTGAAATTCCCCTTTCGTTCATTCATAGCAAAGATCTCGTTCTGGCAGACTTGATGCCTTCGGGTAGTGTGGGAGGAAATATTGGTCAGCTGCCACTTGTAAAAAGATCACATGCTACATGGCGCCATGGCTGCGATCGGCACTAACACTCCCAGGTTTAAATGCACAGAAATACTCAATTAAGTGGACGGGGGGATGACCGCTGCTATAGCTGAATTGGTAGTGCATCGGACACACAATTCGAAGGTTGCAGGTTCAGTCCTGGTCGGCAGCAAGCTATCTTCTTGTCCACTTTACTTTCTTCGCATTTATGTCATAATTATTACAAAGGACACCTCCTAGGCTTTCCTTGGCATTATTGTCTCTTAGTTCTCATTAACCTCTTAAGACCTGAGGAAACAGTTGACAAGGCGAACTTATATAGACTCTTTATTTTAAGAATTTTTGGGGTCACGAAAGACTTCACGGAAGAAGAAAAAACAAAAACTGCATTTGCAGAGGAGAAAATGCATGTACCCATTTGGGTACATCAGGCCTAATCTGAGTAAAAATCAAGAAAGCGATTTTTCTTTAGACGGCAAAGAAACAGCTCAGATTTAGTGCGGCTAACGTGGGTTTTCCCGCTGCTACATTGATTGCGACATATTATCTGAAACTTTCAGACGCATTTTCTGGAAAATGTCTCTGCATGTCAATGGGACCTCATTCGGTGCTATAGAAATCGCCTTGCTACGCTTAGCGACTGCCAGACACTCGCCAATTTCAACAACCAGCTCTACTGCATTTTGAACATCTTGCATTTGCTCGACGTCTGTGCGAGTAGGTGTTCCCGCAACTCTGCCCTTAAACTTGAATTGGCAGATAATGTATTTTGCTGCAACATCCATGACCTTGCAGTCATTCCTAAATTGGATTCTTGAATTTATGGCCGCTGGGTCCAGATAGTGGGAAATACCCTGATGGTGCACGTCTTGGTACGGATATTTTTCGTGAATTAGGACATGTACCTGTCCGCAAGTCCCCCACCACCCATATTCTTGCTGTATGCTTTGATGCAACGTGGTTGCGATACATCTACCTTTTTTTCTCCTCGTTTGACGTTCTCGAACGTGAACGTGTTCTGCCCCTTTCAAATTGGGTCCACTCTCCCGCTTTCAAAATCAAGCTTTGAATTTCAAAGCCTACCCTACTAGTGTATCATTATCTCCATCAACATCATCATCATCATCATCATAATCATCATCACTGCTGCTACCTGAGCATTCACTCCTGCTGTTCAGCGCTTCCTCAATGTCGCCTTCATCAGACAAATCAATATCACTCTGAAAAAGTAGCTCTTGTATTTCCTAGTCACAGGGAAACTTACCTGCAACACAAAACAAAATTGTATGTATTTTCAACGCAAGGACCTGAAGTACCCAAATGGGTACAGTTGTAACTAAGTCGCGGAGGCAACTCAAAGCAACAAGCCTGGATTTTTCAAGCGCCTTTTGTAGTCTATCGTGATCGTTTGTACACACTACTTAACAATATATATGTAGTATTTCGTGAATTCAGAAAACATTTAACTCGCCTAGTTGCCTGTGCGTGCTTTCTTGCGTGACACCGCCATACTTCTTTTTACTGCGAGCGCGTACATGGGCCTACGACGACATGTCATGGGCATTTTATTAACGGATGCTTCCGAATTAACTGATGTTAACTGATGCTTCGGATGAGAAACATCCATTTTTATCAAGTGGTCTTCAATTATAAGACGTGAGAGCGCGTTTTTCAAATGTACCCATATGGGTACCCACGGACTGAAGGGGTTAATATTGTGTCCATTATAATAAAGAAAAATGAGCCCTTAACCCTTTGAGGGTTGATTTTTTTTGCGAAATGCGTCCCCCCAGTGTGTAATCTTTTATTGCTGAATTAAATTCTTCTGACAAATTCATTTAGAGGGACACCAAAGACAAATGTTAAGTCGATGTTGACTACTGAAATACTGTTTTAGAAACCTCATAGTGCTTGTTTCGTCCCATGGAAATGCTTATTTTTAAAGAAAATCACGTTTTAGTGGTCCGTACAGCATTAGCGCACTTCAAATCGCCCGCCTGAAAAGGCCTCCTGACATAGCGTTTGCCTTGCCCAACGTTGCCCACCTTTACTGCTCTGAAGGGCACATTACCAGCCTTGCCCAAGTTGCGGTTGATCTCGTAATCCTCTTCACGAAAGGGCAGCAAGCACACATGCAGATTTCTTGGTTGTTTAGCACACTATCGCAGAGGCATGGCACTCAGCAACTTCAGCGTGATGCACGTCGGTTTCTCTGCACCAGCTGCTGTTGCTCAAACGGCGCACACCATTCAGGCATCTGGCAACATAACAGGGACGCAGCATTTTGTCGAACTTTCCATGTGTCATGATTGTTAGGCCTCACTCTCTAGTCCCCGCGACTTTCCTCGTTCAGCACAACACCGTCCGCTCACACACTGCCCACACAGGTCAGATGTCCACAGTTGTCACCATGCCCAGGGGGTGCCACATACCCCAATCACTACCGATGGATGTCCTCACAGCTTGTCCACCCCTTGAAGTGTGAAGCCCCCGCTGGCCATGGAGGATGGTATTTGACAAGTTGGTCGGCATGGGCCTCGCCACAAGCTTTCCCAGTCTGTGGATGGACGAGCTTGAAAGTATTTGCACCAACACGTTTGCAGATGCGGAATAGACCATTTTGCCTTAGTGCCAACTTTGATGAGATGCCTCTTGCAGCTTCGCTGAGTATGTGGGTTTCACGCAGGACAAGGTCGCCTTCTTCCAATGTCGTGGCTTGGCGTCGCTGGTCGTAGTGTTGCTTCTGGGCACGCCAAGCATTTTGCTGATGCTGCCGTGCAACATCCATGACGTCTGCCAAACGGGTCTGAAGTTCTGCTGTGAATGCGTGAGAGGATGATCCGGCAGGCTCAGCCATAGAGTTTCCTAAAATTAACTGGAGGGGACTCTGGTGCTGCGATCGTTCAGCTACCATGGGAATGATGGGTAGTACACAAATTTGCCTAGTCTTCGTGCTTGCGGCTTCAAACGTACTTGTGGCTTTGTTTATTGCTATTGCCATGTGCGTTTCTTCTTATCACTTTTGCTGTATTCGGTTTTTGCCCACAAAGACTGTCACCAACGCTCAGCGCAAAACGCACCTGATCGTTCGAGAAGCTTCGCGATTATTGTAGATCATTTTGTTAAGATTGCGCGCAAGACGCGAACACTAGAGCTTATTCTAGAGATTGCGCAACAGGCAGCGATATCGCTGGAAAGTTCGATAGCGCCTGTATAAAAGCCGACGCGCTTCACCGCTCATCAGTTGATCGACGGTCGACGCTCTGCTCGCCGCTATCGGTGTATTGCTGTAGCTTGACTTTGTTTCCCGGCCACAAGTTCGGCCAAATAAAGAGTTTCATCTCCGACGTGCTGACTGCTGCCTTCGTCGACGTCACGACCACGTGACATCTGGTGGAGGTGCTGCTCGTTCATGTACCGGACGCCCCCGTCAAGCCGTGAACCCAGCCCACGTTGCGAAGAAGACTCTACCAGCGACAGTCGAGCCAGCCACAGACTGAAAGGACTACCCCCCCAATACGGACCCCTACCGGACAAGCCTAGAGCCACGGCGACGAAGACAACAAGCACAGTGACGGCCGCAGTGTCCCCTGCAGCGATAGTGATGCAGCCGCCCAGGCTGCCGCCGACATTCTGTGGTTCACCATGTGAAGACCCCGAGACCTGGCTGGAGATGTTTGAAAGGGTCTCGACATTTAACAACTAGACCTCCGACGACAACCTGCGCCACGTGTACTTTTACTTGGAAGACGCAGCAAGGACCTGGTACGAGAATCGGGAGTCCGCACTCCGTACCTGGGAGCTCTTTTGTGGCAATTTTTTGGCTACGTTCACGAGCGTCGTCCGAAAAGAAAGGGCCGCGGCCTTGTTGGAGACACGGGCGCAACACCCGAACGAAAACGTGGCCATCTTCACAGAAGAAATGAACTGACTATTCCGCCACGCTGACCCCGACATGCTCGAGGAGAAGAAAGTCCACTTCCTCATGCAAGCGGTCAAGCAAGAACTCTTCGCTGGACTGATGCGTAACCCACCCTAGACCGTCCAAGAATTCCTGACGGAAGCAACGGCGATCGAGAAGACGCTGGAAATGCGTACGAGACAGTACAACCGCCGCATTCCTACGACGACCTTCGGGGAGGTTCACGCGCTGCAATCTGATGACCTGCGTGACACCATCAGAGCTATCCTGCGGGAGGAGCTACGTAAATTGTTGCTTTCCTCCCAGCCTCAAGTGGACCCGATCGCCGACGTCGTACGCCAGGAAATCCAGCAATTTCTGGGAACATCTGAAATAGCGCAGCCTGAGCCACAAGCAATGAGCTTCTCGTCCACGTCAAGACGCCGCGCCGCCGCAGCAGTTCCGCTGCCAGACGCCGCTGCCGCCACCACCACGGACACCCTACCGTCCTCCTGTCGCCCAGCGCTATGCCCCGTACTACGCGCCACGGAAGACCGACGTTTGGCGCGCCCCTGACAACCGCCCGTTCTGCTATCACTGCAGGGAGGCCGGCCACACGTACCGCCGCTGCCAGTACCGTCAGATGGGGCTACGCGGATTCACCGTCCACGCGCCGCGTCCGCAGCCAGGCGAACATCCTCGCGACATCGACGACTACCTCACAGGCACAGTGGCAAGAACGACGACCTTCCCACTCGCCGTCGCCCGGCCGCTACATGTCACTGCACCGCCGGCGATACACTGGCCCAAACCGGGGCCGGTCGCCTAGCCCATATCCGGGAAACTAAGGGTAGCAACCGATGGAGGTGCGGTTGCTGAATGACGAAATGCTGAAGATCCTCCGCCGTCGACGACGCCGCCGCGACGAAGTTCCGAGCCCCCGCCGCACGCCGAACAACGTCCTGAAGACAAAACTTTGCGACCAGAAGCAGACCTGACGACGCAACACGGAAGCAGCGGTGCAAACCGACGTAGCCGTGACCCGACGCCGCGACGTAACCGCAACGCAAGACGGTGGACTATAGTCGGTGACAGCCTAAGAATAAATATAAGCTCCGCCCACGAGGCCGTATTGCTCATGTTTTGCATGCCTCCGCGGTACAAGGCAAGTAGTCCCCAAACAATAGCAATAATTTTCACGCATATAAACATTATCTTGCAATACTGCATTGATATTGAAATAAAGAAAGCAAAGCTAGATAAAAAAATTGTGAAGGCACAAAGTTCAGCGTCAGCTTAACAATATATCTGGGTGATTCCACGTAAGATCGAACAATCGATAGCTGGTCGACCTCTCAAATTTATTTCAAAATTTTATATATTATTGCCTGATGAGTGGAAAGAAGAGATGCGCAATTTGTTTTGCCGCCAAAAATTTTTTCGAAGCACAGGAAATCAATAATGACGAAGAGGTGGAGTGGAGCGCTCATCCGCTCTGCTGTTTTGGCCAACTTTCGTTATGAATTGCACAAAATATATTAAAGTTAGGTAGCTGAAATTTCTTTAACTAAATATATGCATGTTTTGCTTCTGCTCAGGTATTTTTGGTTTTGATGTGTAGTGTAGATGTTTTTATAAAAAACCTCAAAATTGGCCCAGGAAACGTTATTTTCTTTACTTTGAAGGTCTTTTTCTCGAAAAATCCTTGTAGCAGAGCGACAAAAATTGCGCATTACGTTCTTCGCATGCTTATCTACCACACTGCCGAATCTTATATTTATATAAATTTTCAGTAAAGAGATATGATCGGGCTAAGTTAAAGAAAACACCGGACAATGAAAACTTCTGACGACAATTAAAAAAAAACCCCATTTTTTATATTTCTTAAACTTTGTCCACTTATTCTCCTTCACATCAGCTTTCAGAATCATTGAAAACATGTTGCATAATGTCGTTGCACTAATAGTTACAACCCCTCCAATGAGACCCTTAGGCAAGGATTGGCAATTCCGACTTCTTGCCCAGCAAGTGTATAAAATGCAGGCAGGATTGAATTGCTTTTTATTAAAAGGCCAGCAGGTACCGAAAAAGGTGTCGCCGGCACTGAAGACGCTAATTTTGAAATTATTTCGTCACTGCAGCGGCCACGAGCACGGGGCTACCGAGCAGGCACGCGCACCCGAGATGCTCGTTGTAAGAGACGCCGCAGTGAGAGCTCGTTTTCGCGTCCTCAGACCGATTGAGTTCGAAACAGCAACGCCTCTCCGGTGACTTGAACGCATGTGCACTGGAGCTTCGCTATTCTATCCGCCCTCTGTTCGCATCGCAGCTAGGCGCTGATAACAAGGCGGAGATGGAAGCAAGATGAGAACTCTATAAGGGAGCTATGAGCGCTTGCTTCACGCACGCTGCTGCCAGAGAAACTGCGCTGCGCCAGTTGCGATCAGTGGAAAGCATTAACGTGGCGCTCCAGTGGCAAAGCAAAATACGGAATGTCAAAGGAAAGAAAAGCAAAACTATCGGTAACCGGATGCGCTTGCCTATCTTAGATGTCGGCAGCAGACGGCCTGAACTAGCCGCGCATTCAGAGCGCTGTTCACGATTCATTCGGCGCAGATGGTTCTTGTGCTGTGCTCTTACTCTACTCCTCCTGTGCGTCTCATGGCGAGAAAGTATAGCTCGGAATGAGTGTATTGTGGAGACTACCTTTTGAAGCACAAGAAGCTTAAAGGAGTACTGACACGAATTTTTAAAAATTTTGGATTGTTGCTCTAAATAAAAATACTGGTGTCGAGAAACCTAAAACGACTATTGTGGTGCCTGGGAATGCATCGTACATATTTTAATTAGCGCCACCTTAAAAAGACGCTTTCCGTTTAGATATCGAGGGGGTGGCTTCTCAGTGTCATTTCATTCATAGCAGTGTGACGTCACGGAAATACAGAAACTCGCGACGTACTCGCAGCAAATTCGTCATCTGCTCGTGGTGCACATAAACAACGATGAGTGAATTGTCGTCCTGTGACCCTGACAGTGATTTCTGCGATTTAGGCTGCATGTGACGCAGAACTCGCGAACTCGGGGGAACTGCCTTGACTCGTCGGGATAATGACCTTGCAGTGGAGCTGGCTTGCAGATGCTCAGCGACGAAAACTTCAAAGTCAAATTAAAGTATTTTATACGTGTTCTCCGACTCCAGCGTGTGGACAGCGTTGACACTGCACACCAACGAAGCAAAAAATGTCCCTTTTGCGATGTCTCAAAATCATGTCAGTACTCCTTTAATTATTGCAAAGAAGCCAAAATTTCGCAGACTTACCGACCTAGGCATATACGCTTTGAAGAAACGTTTAACGCCTGAAAGATCAGTGACTGCCAGTGAGACGCACTACTTGTGCTACGCGTGCTTTTGCTACCACTGCAATGAAAGATCTTCACGGAACGCACAGTTTAACGATGACATTCTTATGCTCCCTGAAAAATAAATCGATGTCATTAACCAGATCACTGCGACTACGGGTGTACGTGCGTTCAAGTCACCCCAGAGGTGTTGCTGTTTCGAACTCAATCGGTCTGAGGACGCGAAAACGAGCTCTCACTGCGCCGTCTCTTACAACGAGCATCTCGGGTGCGTGTGCCTGCTCGGTAGCCCCGTGCTCGTGGCCGCTGCAGTGACGAAATAATTTCAAAATTAACGTCTTCAGTGCCGGCGACACCTTTTTCGGTACCTGCTGGCCTTTTAATAAAAAGCAATTCAATCCTGCCTGCATTTTATACAATTGCTGGGCAAGAAGTCGGAATTGCCAATCCTTGCCTAAGGGTCTCATTGGAGGGGTCGTAACTATTAGTGCAACGACATTATGCAACATGTTTTCAATGATTATGAACGCTGATGTGGAGGAGAATAAGTGGACAAAGTTTAAGAACTATAAAAAATGTTTTTTTTTTTAATTGTCCTCAGAAGTTTTCATTGTCCGGTGTTTTCTTTAACTTAGCCCGATCATATCTCTTTACTGAAAATTTATATGAATATAAGATTTGGCAGTGTGGTAGATAAGCATACGAAGAACGTAATGCGCAATTTTTGTCGCTCTGCTACAAGGATTTTTCGAGAAAAAGACCTTCAAAGTAAAGAAAATAACGTTTCCTGGGCAAATTTTGAGGTTTTTTATAAAAACATCTACACTGCACATCAAAACCAAAAATACCTGAGCAGAAGCAAAAACATGCATATATTTAGTTAAAGAAATTTCAGCTACCTAACTTTAATATATTTTGTGCAATTCATAACGAGTTGGCCAAAACAGCAGAGCGGATGAGCGCTCCACTCCACCTCTTCGTCATTATTGATTTCCTGTGCTTCGAAAAAATTTTTGGCGGCAAAACAAATTGTGGATCTCTTCTTTCCACTCATCAGGCAATAATATATAAAACTTTGAAATAAATTTGAGAGGTCGACCAGCCATCGATGGTTCGATCTTACGTGGAATCACCCATCTGTTCTTTAAACCGCACCTCCCGTCGCGGTCATCTCGGTGTCTACGAAGATGTGATGTACATCTCAAAGGTGATGTTTCTGCGCAGTACCTATTTAGGTATTAAAACAAAGAATGCCAGACTTAATGTAAAATTTATAATAAAGGAATCGTTTTTTAATATTTCACAAAACAAAAGCGACATTAATCACATGTACTAAGATCGTTTGTAATTTCTTTTACGAAACTTTCGCCGCCAGTTTCCTTGACTGGCTGCTGTAACTATGGCAACTGTGACTCAAAGCGAAGCATGGCGAAGTGGTCTGAGATTAGTCGCCGTGCTTGTTATCGTGTTTGAGGTAAAGGCCAAGGCTTCATTTGACGTCTTGTTTCAACGGAATAAAAGCGTTTAGCGCATATGGTGTTTAACTGTGGGGGGTCATTGCATGTGTTGCCGTTACTTTCACGCCAATGATATGTACCCGGCTAAAGTGGCGTTTACTAATGGCTTTACGTGGGAATTTTTCTCGCTTCGAAAACTTGCACTGGCGCCGCCACGACCCCTTCAGCCCTTGAGCATTCAACTTTTTCTATTTATCTATTATACATTCATTACATAGCTACATCGCCCCAGGAGGTAATAGAGGAGGGGTCCTACTTTTGTGTACCTTCTATGTATGTATGTGCCTGTGCGAATATATATAGACACGTAGATTGTGAAGAGGCTGTCTTTGGCTGCCATAAGACAAAATAGGAGAAGGATATACGCTTCTAAAAAAAGTTTATTTCTCAACGTTTCGATCGGAGACCGATCTTTATCAAGGTAAAATTTGCGAGGCTTCGATGTGCTTTTATAGCATCGTCCTCCAAGCAGGTACAGAGAGAAAAAAATAAAAATAAAAAATGTAAAAATGAAAAAGAGTAGCCAGACCACGTGTATACACTCGGACATACAAAGGACACGTACATCCTCAAGGAAATAAAAGGAAAACATAGAAATGTATACATATATAATCCCGGTGAACACAATCAGTAAGAACATTCCTTTCGTCTATTGTCAAGCCCCACCTCTCCGGCTCCCCCTCCTCATTTGTTCATGAAGCATAGTGAGGGGGTAAGGCTTCACAAGAAAGGATAAGCATTTATTTAAAAAAGGGTCTACGGACTATAGGCTTCACGGGAGTTTACTGTAGTTTAATTTAAACAAATTATCACTGCGTAGTGCACAGAATACACACGCAATGCAAAAAATGCACGTTAGACAAAAGCAAGAATTCCAAATATGATATTGTGAAGTATAATGCAATGCCATTAACAACAAAAGCTTTTTATTTTTTCCCTCAATAATAGTTTTAGCGGCGTCACCTCAGTTAAGATCACGATCTACGCATTCGAAAGTTCCTGCGTCACAGCGATATTATGTAGCGCGCATCATTTCGCGGTTTATAGACAACGATTACCTCGCACGGCATTTTTCATTGCAAGGCGTTCGTGCATCGAGCGTGAGACTTACGCGACGGGCACTTCAACCTAGCACATCATTCTGGGCTGGTGGAACTGAATTCCGTTAAGACGACGCAACTGCCCCAATAGGCACACGTCACATAATCACAAACGCACCGGCTGACCACAATTAACTTCTTATAATGCACACACCACTGTATATTCTCCCCACCTGGTTTGTTTACTTTCGCATTGTGTTGCGCTAACGGGTGTGGGAGAGCACGCGCGCCCATTTCCTTTCCTCGAGCGAGGTACTCTTGCAGAATGCGCTGTCAGTTATGCAGAGCTTAGCCAGCGCATTCCAAACACAGCGCAGCCTCCTTCGCAAAGTGCGGGACCACGTGTCAAGGTAGACATGCCTACCTACAGTGGCTACCACGACTGCAGGAGCGCAAATGAGTATCTCGACCGATTGCTCTACTATCAGCAAGCAATGGGGCTTCCTGACGCCGAACTTCTCGCGCGTGTGGTCCCGGTGTCGCTGACAGAGCAAGCGGCCCGATGGTTCCGACTGACCGGACATCGCGCCCGCATGCTAGTAGAGTTCCGTGAGAGCTTCCGCGACGAATTCCTTCCGGCGAATTACTAGTGGCGTTTGAGGAGGGAGTTGGAGCTACGCACCCAGCATCCGGACGAATCCTTGCTGGAGTACGTACGGGCGATGGACGAACTTTATCGCCTCGCTAACCCTCTCGCCACCAACGCGGAGAAAGTCTAGCGCATTACACGGCAAGCGCACCCGACTTTTGCGGCTCACTTCAGGGGATGCAAGTTCGCAGACATAGCAGAGCTCGCCGCCGAAGCGAAGCGCATACAAGGGGACATCCTCGCGGCGCGAGCGTACCGCCCGCCTCCACCCGCAGCGCAGTCACTCGAGCCTCGCTGCGCGTGGAACGGTGGCGCGGTCAGTTCAAAGGTGTTTAGGGGTAATGCGTCAGCATCGTTCGCTGATGAGCACGTACCGCGCGGTTGGGAACTGTCAGACCGCGCTTTGGACCCCTACGCTTACGCGCTTCGTACGGCCCGTGCTGCGCCTGCACGTGACGTTCCGCGGCAGGAGCACGTGGTCGAGACGAGCCCAGACGAGCGGCGCAACGCGGAGCGAGGCCCGCCGGATCGTGGCGACGAGCGCCCGAGCCGGTGTGCTTTCCGCGGTCCTTGCTACCGGTGCGGTGCACCGGGGCACATCGCCCGCGAATGCGGCCGCACGCCGGTTCAGGAGCGAACACGCGGTTCGGGAAACGGATGACGCCGCCGGTGAACCACGTCGGACACCGCGCGGCGATCTGTAGTCCTACCGATGCGCTAGGATCACTAGCACCTACACTCTGTCGCGCAGGTGATGCCGTAGACTCGCCCGCACCATTAATCGAGTTAACGATAGCTCGAAAGAAGTTTGTAGCACTTTTGGATACTGGGGCAAACGCTTCATTATTTGGGGACGAGGTGTTGCACCATCTCTGCGAGAACAATATCCGCTTGAGACAAAGCAACACCACCTTCCGCCTTGCTTCGGGCACAGCGCAATCGAGCGGTGCGGCTAGACTTGTGATCCGCTGGGAAAGACGCGTGAGGCGACACGCTTTGTCCATCTTCCCGGTTTGTCAATGCCTCTAATCCTGGGTCGAGACTTTCTCGCCAAGTCAGGTATTGTCATTGACATTGCAAGAGGGGGTTACCGAGAGCGCGACGAAGACGCGCTAAAGCTTTTCTCGAAAGCACCCGCATTGACAACGGCATGCCAATCGCAGAAAACAGCGCGAGTGAGAGAGCAGGAAAGCGCGCAGAGTAAGCGAGTAACCCCGCCAGAACAGTGTGCCGCGGTACAGGGAAGGTCAGTGCACCCGCTTTTGGCAGAAGCACACAGCATGCCAGAAAGGGAAAAGGTGCAGCTGTCGTCGCTGTTGTACGAGTACGACGCGATTTTCACTGACCGCCCGGGCCGCACTACGCTGGTCAAGCACACAATTGATACGGGTGACGCACGACCTTGGAAATGCAATCCCCGACCGATTAGCTTGGCCAAGCGGAAGGCACTTGACGCCGCCTTGGACGAACTCATCGACACAGGCGTGGTCGAAAGGTCAAACAGCCCATGGGGTTTCCCGGTTGTTCTAGTTCCAAAGAAGGATGATACATATCGCCTTTGTGTAGACTACCGCAGGCTGAATGAGGTTACGAAGAAGGACGCATACCCTCTTCCATCCATTTCATCGTTAGTATCCAACCTAGGCGGGGCGAAGTACTTTACAACGCTCGATGCTAGTCGTGGATATTTTCAGGTCGAAATGGACGAGCGGGACCGAGAGAAGTCAGCTTTCACATGCCACAGGGGACTTTTTCAGTTCAGGAGAATGTCTTTTGGCTTGGTGGGGGCTCCCGCTACTTATCAGAGGCTAATGGACCAAGTTCTGGGAGATGCAAAGTGGCAGCACGCCCTCGCATATCTAGATGACAGTGGTTTACTCGAAAACGTTCGATGAGCACCTGCGCCACTTAAGAGACGTTCTAGAAAGGCTGAGGTCTGCGGTCATCACTCTGAACCCGAACAAAGCTCAGATAGCGGCGACCCGAATAACATTGTTGGGATTCACGCTTGACGAGGGTCGCATTTTGCCGAATAAGGGTAAGCTTGAAGCGATAGTCAGCTATTCGTCGCTGAAAGATATCGGCGAGCTGAGGCGCTTTCTGGGGATGGTGAACTTCTATCGCCAATTCATTCCAGACTGCGCGGCAGTGCAGGCGCCTTTGACAAAGCTCTTGAGGAAAGGCGAGCGTTGGGCTTGGGGTCAAGAGCAGGAGGCCGCACTGCGTCGCCTCACTAAGTTGCTGGCTAACACGGCTGAACTGCAGCTACCCGATTTGAACAGGGAGTTTGTGATTCAAACAGACGCAAGCGACCTGGGGTTAGGAGCAATTTTTCTTCAGCAGCATGGAGGTGCCCTCCGACCGATTGCGTTCGCGAGCTGTTCGTTGACGCCGGCGGAGAGGAACTACTCGGTAACAGAGAAAGAGTGTCTCGCGAGAGTTTTCGCTCTCCGTAAGTTTGACTATTACATCGACGGAGTGGCGTTTGTTATTGAGACGGACCACATGGCGCTCACGTGGTTGAGGCGCTTGAACGAACCAAGTGGCCGCCTGGCTCGTTGGGCATTGCTTCTGCAGCGTTACGACTTCACCGTACGCTACCGCAAGGGCAAGAACAATGCCGCGGCCGACGCACTATCGCGTGCTCCAGTCCGTCACGAGACTGACCCGGAACGTACTGAGAGCGAGACACTCGAAGTAGCGCTGACGGAAACAGTAGAACAAACGTCAGTTCAAGGCACAAGCGTGAACCACGTAGAGGCTGTTGTTAGCGCGGGGATTGTTTTCAGCAGAAGGGAGCTGTTAGAAGCTCAGCAGAAAGATCCGTTTTGTCGAAAGGTGTTCGACGGGCTCCGGGAGCCGGGTGGCGAGGCCACCGCGCACACGGGGGCGGCTGGTATTACTGTCGGTGCGGAGCGCTTGGCAACAGCTGGTAATGCTGTGAGCGCGCTGGATTCTTATCTGCTGGATTCTGATGGCGTCCTGCTGAGGTACATCCCATCCGACGATGACACAAGTGAGTCATTCAAGGTCGTGATACCGCGCAAGTTGAGAGGAGCACTGCTTCGCTACTTTCATGACTCGTGCATTGCTGGGCATGCGAGCGGCCCTAAGATTTATGCTAAGTTGTGTCGCCTTGCTACCTGGCCAGGCATGAAGCGGGATGTAATTCGTTACGCCCGTTCATGCCACGTGTGCCAAAGCGTCAAGCCCCGAGGCGGACGACCGCCCGGCCTCATGGAGCCGATCAACAGCCAGACTCCCTGGCAAATCGCGGCATGTGACGTAATGGGACCGTACCCCACAACTCCTAGCAGAAACAAATTCTTGCTGGTGGTCACGGATCACTTCACGAAGTGGGTAGAACTTTTGCCCCTTAGAAAGCTGACGGCTCGAGTGATCTTGGATAAGTTGATGGAGGTTTTCACCAGGTTTCGTTTCCCTGAGCAGTTGATAACAGACAACGCGTCTTATTTTACTGCGAAGGTGTTTGTTGACACGTGCGCCGCGCTTCGCATTAAGCACAAGAAAACAACCACCTACCATGCTCAGTCGAACCCCATGGAACGAGTTAATCGCAACATCAAGCACATGCTTGTCGCGTTCTCTGAAAGGCACAAGGACTGGGATACCTACCTTCCAGAGATCGGGTTTGCGTTGCGATCGACTGTGAACCGTTCGACTGGGTATGCGCCTTCTTTTCTAAACCTGGGGAGAGAACTGCCGAATCCGATGGAGACTGTACTCGCGGATCGCAGTGGAGTGCCAGTGGCGTCATCAGCACAAGCTGAATAGGCAGCGCAGCTGCGCGAGAAGCTAGCGGAAGTTTTACGTAAAGCACGCAGTAATCTTGGCACTGCTAGGGCACAGCAGAAGGCGCAGTACGACCGCTCGCATCGGAACGTACACTACGAAGTGGGCGATCTGGTGCTGCGACGCCATCATGTTCTTAGCGACGCTAGCAAACAGTTTGCAACCTCGCTGGCACCGAAATGGTCCGGGCCGTACAGAGTGCGAGAGAAGGTTTCCTCGCTTGTTTATCGGCTCGCGAACATGAAAGGCAAGCCGAGCGGCGGACCAGTGCACGTATGCGACTTGAAACGCTACGTGTCACGGGAGGAGCATGGAGACGACCATCAGTCCCCCTCCGAGCCGCAGGCAGCGGCTGAGAACGCTCGAAACCGAGTGAAGAGCCCTGAGCCGCGGTACTTCTTGCGAAACAGGCGGAGACAACTCTGCATGTTGGATAAGCAAAAGGGAAATAGGTGCCGCCGGGACGGCTTGGAGAGGAGACCGCCTACTCACGGCGAGCCCACACCCACATTACTTCGTCGTTGTCGCAGCCCCACCACCACCGGCAAGCATCGGCATGGACGCCTGACTGGAGATCGACCGGTACATCACGCCGCCACTTCCACGCTACCCCATCGCCTCACCGCCCAGCCTCCACACAAGAGGCCCGAAGACCAATGCCAACCCAACTGGGAGAGCCAGCTACCTGGGGGCCGCAGCCACCAGGACGTGCCAGGGTTGTGTGGACACTCCGATGACCTATGCTACCTCAAGGCCATGGCGCAGTACGCCGAAAACCCCGAGCCCCGCCAGACCGGAGGAGCCCGAACCATGCTGGAGAGGCCGCCTGGAACGAAACACTTCGCTGACTCGCTCCTCTCAATCGCCACCATCGACCAGCGAGGCGGGGCCCAAGGAGGCGCGGTCCGGACGACGGGGCTGCAGGAGCAGGCCAGACCTACTGCAGCAGTGACGGCGGAGACGACGACTGGGGAAGCCATGACGCAAGGTGGCACGGCAGCGAAGACCGCAACGAGGCCGGTGGTGGCTACTTCGGAGGCAGCGGCGACGCCAGTGGGGGCACCGGCGACACCCACGGCAGAGGGCCAACCGCAGGAGGGCACGGACCTGGACCGTTCCGTCCTAGCCTTCCTCGACGAGGAATAACAAAATATTACCTCATGGTGCAGTCTCTGTCGTCCGAGGGCTTTCTTAAGGGGAGGAGGATGTGGGAGAGCACACGCGCCCATTTCCTTTCCTTAAGGCTGGCGCGATCGCGAACTGACGGCGGTAGCCAAGGGACCACTAGGAGAGGAGCACAGTCGCCCTTTCCGGACAACCCCTTCTTTCCCGCCGCTCCTCGCGTCAATCCTCGCATCCCGGCTCGCGGGAAAGGGAACTCACACGGCGAGGGAAACAACCCTCGCGGTGGGGAGGGACACGGGAGGTGAATAAAACAACCGGGCATACGAGGAGACGGTCTCTCGTGCCCTGCTGATCTGCGAGGTAACACCTCACCGTCCCGAGACCCGCCAGCCGATCATCGATCGAAGGTGTAAGCGTTACCCTTTGTTTTCTACGAGAGCGGACTATCCCTCTACGCGACATTTACGCGTTATTGCTAACGTAGCAATAAAGTGTTGTTTGTTGTTTTAGCCTGTTGCCTTATTCGCCCGAACCCATCGTAGCTGCGATGACGCGCGCTACGGGAAGGGGACGTTGACACGGTACGACTATTTGCGGCTGGGACCCCTCACGGGTTATGTTGGTCGCGTCCTTTCTCTCACGCTTCGTCCGTACATACGTCACTCTTATCGGCACAGAGCACGGCGCATATCACAATAGATTACCAATATTCCCATGTTGCGAGCTCCAAGTAACACAAACACACGCGGACATGTGGCAACGCTAATGCCATGGCGTTTGCGGGCGATAAATTGTACACAGACGCGCACATTCTGACTTCACTTTCACTTCACTGCACATGAATGAACGCGACGACAATCGCCGATGTGGTGACCCTCAAGCGATATGCTTGGTTTATTCGAGCGATGGAGGGGACACACGCCGTGTTGCAACTTGACGTTGCCGAAACGACGGAACGCGCTAAAGCATTGTCAAACACTCCGAGCTGCTGCCGCTTCGGTGCACTTGAAACGCGGCACAGTCACAAGCTTCTACTGCATCGAATGACGACCGGCGAGGATGATGCCGGGTACGTGCGGATAACAGTAGGAAAGAGCTTCTTCTGGAAGAAACAAACGCCGCAGGAAATTGAATTCACGGATCTCGGTCTCGATGAAGCGGTACAGCGGTACGTCGCCTCTCGTCGCAAATGGCGCCATGCTGCATTTTTCATTGGTTCGTCTTAACCATTACGTCACGGTAAAGAGCGGCCGTAGTTGGACGCGCATAATACAAATGGACAGCGGTACAGTTTACTTTTTATTCTTAGCTTGTCACCGACTATAGCGACCTCTACGTTCTGATCAACGGCCACAACGTCACTGCTCTCGTTGATACTGGAGCCGACTATTCCGTCATCAGTGGGCCGTTCGCAGCAAAGTTGAAGAAAGTTAGGACTGCCTGGGAAGGCCCCGAGATCCGGACCGCTGGAGGCCTTCTCATAACGCCGATTGGTGTCTGCATGGCGAGAGTCACCATAATCAACAACCGGACTTATCCTGCGAGCTTTGTAATCCTACAAAACTGCTCCAGGGAAGTGATACTTGGAAGGGACTTCCTGAGTGACCACGGCGCCGTCATCGACTTAAGAACCAAGTCGATAACCCTATCGTCGAAGAAAGTGACGCCGCCGGATATGAACCCATGTCAACATGCCCTGAATGTGATCGAGGATCAAGTCACCATTCCTCCGAGATCCAGCATCAGAATTCCCGTCGGCACCGAAACGGCTGAATGTATCGAAGGTGTCATAGAGTACGATCAGCATTTGCTGCTAGACCGTGACATTTGCGTCGCAAGAGGCATTGCTCGGCTGTATGAAGGGAAAGGAAGCATGATGCTAACGAATTTCAGCCAAGAATACAGACACCTGAGCAGGGGCTCGACGATTGCGTACATCGAAGAAATCTCGGCTGTCAGCGATGCGTTTGCCTTTTCAGATTCTGACAAAGCTACAACGACATCCGCAATGCTTGAGCCATCCTTCGAAATAAACCCAAGCCTTCCCGCCCGCCAACAACAACAGCTCCAATGCCTTCTGAAGAAATACAAGGACTGTTTCTCGTCGTCATCACGGGTCTGGCAAACGCCCCTTGCTAAACACCGTATCATAACGGAACAAAATGCTCGACCACTTCGTCAGAGTCCCTACCGGGTTTCGACGCGATAAAGGGACGCCGTTAAGAAACAAGTCGATGAAATGCTACGCGACGACATCATCCAGCCGTCCAAGAGTCCGTGGGCGTCTCCCGTAGTGTTAGTGAGGACGAAGGATGGAACCCTACATTTCTCCATTGATTATCGTCGCCTGAACAAAATCATGAAGAAAGACGTGTACCCTCTTCCACAGATAGACGACGCCCTGGATTGACTCCACAACGCGAAGTACTTTTCGTCGATGGACCTCAAGACCGGCTACTGGCAAATCGAAGTCGACGAGAGAGACCGAGAAAAGACGGCCTTTATTACACCAGACGGCCTCTTCGAGTTCAAGGTCATGCCCTTCGGTCTTCGTTCGGCACCTGCGACATTCCAACGTGTTATGGACACAGTGCTGGCTGGCTTGAAGTGGCAGACGTGCCTCGTGTACTTGGACGATGTCGTTGTGTTTGCCTCAAGCTTCAACGAACACCTCCGGCGCCTTGAAGCTGTACTTGAAGAAATAAAGACCTCCGGCCTCACCTTGAAGCCTGAAAAGCGCCGCTTCGCGTGCGAGGAGCTCTTGTTTTTGGGTCACGTTATCAGCAGGGATGGTGTTCGCCCAGACACGCGGAAAACAGCTGCCATCGCTGCCTTCCCGCCACCCACCGACACCAAAGCCGTGCGCTGTTTTCTCGGCTTGTGCGCCTACTACAGGTGCTTCGTCAAGGAATTTTCACGAATTGCCGAGCTGCTAACTCACCTCACGAAGACCAACGTGCCATTCAAGCGGGAAACGGCGCAAATCGAAGCATTTGAAGAACTGAAACGACGCCTTCAGATGCCTCCGATAGTAGCGCATTTCGATGAATACGCCGATACGGAAATCCACACCGACGCAAGCAGTGTAAGACTTGGCGCTGTCCTTGGGCAGAAGACTGACGGGCAGGAAAGGGTCATCAGTTATGCTAACCGGTCGCTATAAAAGGCAGAAACGCACTATTCTACAACGTTAAAGTAGTGCCTAGCGATCATCTGGGCTACATCCAAGTTTCGCCCCTACCTCTACGGCAGGCCCTTCAAAGTTGTGAGCAACCACCACGCATTGTGCTGGCTAGCTAACTTGAAGGACCCTTCAAGTCGGCTCGCACGGTGGAGCCTACGACTTCAAGAATTTCGACATTACCGTCGTTTACAAGTCCGGAAGAAAACATTCCGACGCTGACTGCCTGTCTCGCGCTCCCCTCAACCCACCGCCGCAGGACGACAAGGAGGACGACTGCTTCTTGGAAACCATAAGTGCCGACGACTTTGCCGAATGACAGTGAGCGGACCCAGAACTCAGGGGCCTTGTGGAATACCTCGAGGGCAGGACCACCGTTGTTCCGAAGGTATTCACGCGGGGACTGACGTCGTTTTTCTTGCGCAACGGTGTTCTCCTAAGAAGAACTCACCGCTTCGAGCCGGTTGCCTTCTCGTGGTACCCTCGACGTTGCGGCCAGAGGCCCTCCAGGCTCTGCACGACGACCCGACATCTGGACACCTGGGTGTTTCTCGCACGCTAGCAAGAATACAGGCGAAGTACTACTGGCCGCGCCTTTCCGCCGACGTCACCCGTTACCTAAAGACCTGCCGGGACTGTCAGCGACGCAAGACACCACCCACTAGGCCAGCCGGACTTCTGCAGCCTATCGAGCCACTTCGGCGGCCGTTCCAGCAAATCGGGATGGACTTACTGGGGCCGTTCCCGACGTCCATTACCGGAAACAAGTGGATCATCGTGGCAACTGACTACCTCACCTGCTACGCCGAGACAAAGGCCTTGCCCAAAGGCAGTGCCGCCGAGGTAGCCAAGTTCTTCGTGGAGCACATCGTCTTGCTTCATGGCGCCCCAGAGGTTCTCATCACTGACAGAGGTACGGCGTTTACGGCTGTCCTAACTCAAGCGATCTTGTAATACAGCCACACAAACCACCGCCGGACCACCGCGTACCACCCATAGACCAACGGCCTGACCGAGCGTCTCAATAAGAACATCGCCGACATGCTGGCCATGTACGTCGACGTCGAACACAAGACGTGGGACGGCATCCTTCCATACGTGACCTTCGCGTACAACACGGCCATACAAGAAACAACGCAGATGAAGCCATACAAGTTGGTCTACGGACGGAGCCCGGCAACGACGCTCGACGCCATGTTACCAAACGTCACCGATGAGGAAAATATCGACGTGACCACCTACCTACAGCACGCCGAAGAAGCACGACAGCTCGCCCGCCTACGGATCACGAACCAGCAGACGACTGACAGCCGCCGCTACAATCTTCAACGACGCCACATGGAATACCAACCCGGTGACCGTGTATGGGTATGGACGTCAATACACCGACGGGGACGTTACTTCGGACCATACAGGGTACTTCGACGCCTCGGCGCACTCGACTACGAGGTTGTCCCTAACGGCATTACGAACTCTCAGCGGCGCCGTGTGCGACCTGAAGTCGTCCATGTCGTGTGCCTCAAGCCATATTACGCGTTAGTTAATCTGAGGACTGTACTTTTGCTTTAGTATTGTACTTTCTTGCTTGTGCTTATTGTTTATTGTACTATCTTGCTTGTTCATTGTACTTTCTTGCTTTATTGAGTTATTTATTGTTGCATGCATTGGCCACCCCCCGCCCGTTCTGTTTTAGGCATCGGGACGATGCTTTTTCAGAGGGGGCATTGCCACGTGCGTTTCTTCTGATCACTGTTGCTGTATTCGGTTTTTGCCCACAAAGACTGTCACCAATGCTCAGCGCAAAACGCACCTGATCGTTCGAGAAGCTTCGCGATTATTGTAGATCATTTTGTTAAGATTGCGCGCAAGACGCAAACACTCGAGCTTATTCTAGAGATTGCGCAACAGGCAGCGATATCGCTGGAAAGTTCGATAGCGCCTGTATAAAAGCTGACACGCTTCACCGCTTGTCAGTTGATCGACGGTCGACGCTCTGCTCGCCGCTATCAGTGTATTGCTGTAGCTTGACTTTCAGTTTACCGGCCACAAGTTCGGCCAAATGAAGAGTTTCATCTCCGACGTGCTGACTGCTGCCTTCGTCGACGTCATGACCACGTGACACTATGTTTTGGTTTTCTTTCGGATAATAGAATGGATCGTTGTGAACTTTGTGACCATATTTGAATTGCTGAGCCTAAAGAAGTTGAAGTGGCGAAGTGAAACTGCTGACTTTTGCTTAACTTCGTTTTTCGACAAAGCGGATGCAGCCGATGCGGAGCCAAACGGAGCTGAAAGTATGAAGTTTAGACAAACTTGTGTACTACCCATCATTCCCATGCTGGCTGAAGCGTCATGCGTTGCAGCTCCCATAGACACTAGCGCCAGAGTTCCCTCTAGTAAGTATTGTAGGAAACTCTATGGGCTCAGCATCTTGCTTGTCTTCGGGGGGTTGCCAGAGTGTTCTCAGTTCACAGCCATAGCAGAGGAGGGCTGGGGTGTATCCATGCAGCTCTTACGGCAGTTCGCATTGCAAAAGCAATCTCGGAAATGTGTTAGTCCCAGTTTTTGTGTTCATTGCAGTATGCACGAAGGTACTGCTTCACGGTGCCATTGTGCCGTTCGACCATCTGTCTGGTTGGCCTGTAGGGCACAGTGTGGCGCTCCGAGATGCTCAATCGCCTAAGCAGGTTCTTCCATAACCTACTAACAAAGGGCTTCCTGTTACCGCTAGAAATAGCAATAGGTACCCCATGTCTGCAGATGAACTCTTCCACACGGCTAGCTATCTGATGTGTTGTTGCTGCACGAAGAGGGAAGAGCTCAGTGAATTTGGTGAATTTGTCAACAATGACTAGAAAGTGCTTGTGCCCCTGAGGGCTGGTAAGTAACGGCTCCATCAAGTCAATGCCAAGTTCTTCCATTGGTGCTGCAGGCCATTGGCTTGCCATAAATCCCTCAGGTTTGCAATGCTGTGCTTTCGTCCTTTGACAGACTGAGCAACCGCGGACATACTTTGATATGTCATTGCTCATGCCCAACCACACAAACTTCTGATGCGCTGCAGTGTCTTGTAGAATCCTGCATGGGCACTTGTTGGGTGGTCATGGGCCATTTGCAGGACCAAGGGACGAAGGTGAGTGTTGCATAGGGTAGGAGCGCGGCATAACCCGCGGTGGGTCGACGGAGAGGCCGAACGACGGGAGGGCGCATGGAGTGACGACGCGTAGACCAAGCTTCGGCGAGGTTGACGGGAGACTGCTCTCCCACGTTTATTGCAGGTAGTTTTAAGGAGAGGGAAGAAGGGCTATTGGTCAGTGAGGTACGGGTCACATGACCGGCATGGCCACGCCGGATTGATGGTAGCAGAGGCATTAAAGAGACCCAGCTCCACCCAGTGGCATGAATAGAGACCCCTACCACACTGGTGTTTTAGCATGTCACCAGGGGTCGCGCGACACAACATCGTCCCTCCCTGGGAGGAATTGCATCCTTATACATTCTTTAAACAACCCTTGAAATCTAACTATGTTGCACATCAGCAAACACTCAAAAAAAAAAAATTCACATTCGAGTTCCTATTGAGATGAGACCTGCAATAACGCAGAAGTTCAGTCCTAGGAGCACACATCGCAACCTATGATACAGAAAACAAAATTCACTTTGTCAACACCAAACACAAGTGCCAGCTTGCACTATTCATGGAAAATTCACACACGTGCACTAGACCTCTGTGGCTATACTGCGGGCCTCTAAGGCAGTGTAGCCCCAGAAGACGCGGACTACTTTGGTCTGTGATGTAGTCCTTCAAGTGGGCTGGGGGCTTACGTGTCCGCTGTGGGCGATGTGACCCAGGCCCTGCAGGAAGACTTTGCGTGTTGTGGCTGTCGGGAGCCGACTTTGAAGACCCATCCCCATCTTTCCCAGAAGAACTTGGCGGATTGCGGCTGCCACAAGTCGACTCTGAAGACCCATTCCCATCACTCCCAGGCAAAAAACTTTGTGGGTTGCGGCTGTCTTGAGCCGACTTTGAAGACCCATTCCCATCTCTTCCCTCCCCCGTGTTGGAATTGGGTGCATTTACTGTAGGTGAGGTGGAACACCCAGGACTTTCCTGCTGAAGTCTGGATGGTTGATCCTGTCGAGCGCATCAGGCGAGTAAGTGACACGACAGCCGAGTCTCCGGGCAGACAAGTGATGTCAGGTTTATTGGCAGCCCTTATTATTGAACCATACATGCCGCGCTGCCATCTGGCAGTACTGTTGTACACTACATAAATCGTACAGCCATCTAGTTGTACTGCCGTACACTACATCCCCCTCACAGTAAACTTGAACCAAACACATGCACCAAAACTCATGGTCCAAAAGAAGACTATGTTCACAGGTCGAGTCTTTTCGGCCTGCAGATCCTCCTGCCATACCTTGACCGTGAGACGCGTAGCGTAGAAGCAGAACCCTCAGGTTCCTCTGCAGTGGAGGTGCTTTTCCGAGGCGACACGGTTTGCTGATCTTGTGCTGCTTGGTCACCTCCAGGTGTTGTAGTCGTCTCGGGCTGATCCTCCACAGGGATTCCAGGTGGGCTGGCAGTGGGGGTTCCCGTCGTTGGCACCAGGTGCATCCGGTTACGCTGAAGTACACCTGTTGAAGTCTCCACCACGTAGGAGCGCAGGTGTCTAGCTGGCTGTAGCGAGAGAGAGAGACGGGAGAGAAGACGTCATGGCGGTCGACGTGGCCGTGTCGTTGTCTCGCCACTTTATTTGTAAGGCGATTGCCGAAGTGGAGCGGCGGCGGCTGCAGCGTCCAAACCGCCAGGAGCGTGGGCACCTTCTGCTCGCGCCTCGAGCTCTAGGCATGAGCTGTGCGAGAGGCGCGGCGCGGTGGTTGGAAAATGACGATGATGATGAATGGCGATGATGATGACGCTACAGATTACTCCCCCCCCGCAGAAAAGAGCCCAGAATGAAAAACGATGGGGGCGTATATACAAGAATTTTGCTATCGCGAGACAAGAGGGTCCGTGAGAAGTCTAGGTCGTGAACGTGCAAGGACCTTCGGGAACCGGTAAGTCTCTGGCGGGCGGCTCTGGGAGAAGCGCAGCGGACGAAGAACCGGGCGAAAGTACGCTGTGGTCGTACCCAGGTGAGTCCCACGGCGACTTGATGGGGCCTTTCGGTAGCGCACCGGTTGTTGTGAGTGAGCGCGGCTGAGAGAGGTGTCCGCAGATGCAGTTGAGGGCGGGTACAGATGTCGTTGCAGTCGTCGGCGCAGCGTTGACCACTGGGTCATATGACGGGGAGCGCGTCGACGCAAGTGCGTATCGGTCACATGACGACGCACGAAGGGATGTCTCCGCAATGCATGATACCCTTGAGGGAGATGGCTGCACCGCGTGGTAGCGTTGAAGGGCGGGTGTAAAGCTTCTGCTGTGTTTGGCGTCGAGCGCGGTGGCTTCGTCGACGTAAAGTCGCATGCGGTAGACATGTGTGGCGGTTGGGCGTCGTTGCCGTTGCGACCAGTGCGCCTGCGTAGCGGTCACTTGTCGGGTGGATGGTGTCCTGCGTCAAGGGCTCCGCAGGAAACCTGTGGTGAAGCTGAGCAGGCGTGGTCTCTGCTGCAGGTTCGGACGGCGAACCTGTGCTTGTGGAAGCCACTACGGTGGTCGGCTCACGAGGGCTGGTGCGCAGGTCGGCATGCTGGATGTCTGCCTCTGTGGCTGGCGTGGCATATGCGGTCAGCTCTGGCGTATGCTGACCAGGCACGTCGTCCTCAGGCGCATCAGTCATAGTCGCAGCGTCTCGGAAGTTCGGCCATCGATGGTTAGGGGCTGGGACTTCGGCTGCGAGAGACTGCGAGGGCGAGGCTGGTCGCTGCTGGCAAGATGCGCACAGTGTCGAGGTCGATGGAAAAACGGGTTCGTCGGACATCATTGCTGGCGATGCCTCCGCAATTGGGGGTCGTCTAGCGGGCGTGACGGTGTCCCTGTTTATGGCAGACTCCAGGGCGTGCGGCGAGGTAGCCTTCGTGGAGCCTGACGTGGCAGAAGTGTCATGGGCCATGGAGGTCGGGGAAGATGTGCAGATGGCCGGCACGTGTGAAGGACCATGGGCCGAGGCTGTCGAAAAGACGGAGCTCTCAGTGGAGTAGCCGATGGCAGCAGGCACTTCCTGTACCTCGTCGGGCGGGTAGTCGGGCGCAGGAATCGATGCGCTGGTGGCCTGACGTGAGGTCGGAGGAGTCGTAGCCGGGGAAGTCAAGTCTTGGTCAAGCGAAGGCTGCGGGCCGGTCGGTACCGCTCCCTGCGACGGAGGGGAAATCTGGAACCTGCGGCTCCCCGGAAGCGGGTGGTACGTTAGCCGTAGCAGGCGAGCACCGCAGCGCAGAGGTCATCGTAGGGCCGCGGGCTGGAGGACGACTTGGCGGCTAGATGACACAGCTCAACCGGGAGGGCGTTCAGCAGGACAGCGTGCATCATCGGCTGTGCCTTGATGCCATTCACCGCGAGAATGGCATCGAGCCGCATAAACCACGCTCGGGGGTCGGCCGGGTGAAACGGCGGAACTGGAGGGCAGAGTCGCGGAAGCATAGCAGTGGGCCATTGGTTGAAGGGCATGTTCTCCGGGTCACCAATGTAGCGAGAGAGAGAGACGTGAGAGATGTCAAGGCGGCCGACATGGCCGTGTCGTTGTCTCGCCACTTTATTTGTAAGGTGATTGCGTGTAAGGTGAGCGGAGCGGCGGCGGCTGCAGCGTCCAAACCGCCAGGAGCGTGGGCGCCTTCTTCTGCTCGCGCCTCGAGCTCTAGGCATGAGCCGCGCGAGAGGCGCGGCGCGGTGGTTGGAAAATGACGATGATGACGAATGGCGATGATGATGACGCTACACTGGCCCTAAGACGGTTGCTGGGGAGTTGACATCGTGCACCCAGACCCGCTCTCCGGCCTGAAGAGGCCGCAAGGTGTGAGCTGCATTTCTTTGGTTAAAGTCTGACGCTTGGCGTCTCCGGTTGTCTTGGTCACGTTGAGTGATTGTGATCGAAGGAGGCCAGGCTGGCTCCACCAGGTGCGACGTCTTCGGCAGCCGAGTCTGTAGGCGCCTACCAATGAGCAGCTGAGCAGGATTCACTGCATTTACGCCAGGTGTGTCCCGGTATGCCAAAAGTGCCAGGTAGGGATCATCCGCCTTCCGCAGCAGGTCTTTGACTGTCCTCACCATCCGTTCCACCTCCCCATTTGACTGTGGAAAATGGGGGCTGCTGGTGACATGGCAGAAGCCGTAGGACTTGGTGAAGGTGGAGAACTCTTTCGCAGCAAACTGAGGACTGTTATCATTGCGCACAGCCTCGGAATCCCATGGCGTGCGAAAACGCTCTTAATGGCGTTGATGACCGCAGGTGCTGTGGTTGAACGTCGACTGATGACTTCCGGGAAGCGTGACCGGTAATCCGCCAGAAAGACAGTCTTGGCCGTTGAGATGAAAAAGATCGATGCCGACCTCTTCCCAGGGCCGACTTGGAGTGGTTGAGGGCAGCATGGGCTCCGAGCGCTGCACCCTGGTTTCGGCACACTTGTGGCAGTTAGACACCAGTTTTTCTATCTGGTTGTTGATGCCCGGCCACCAGACCGACTCCCGAGCTAAAGCTTTGCATCGGTTGATGCCTTGATGCCCGCCATGGAGAAGCTCGAGCATGTGGCGCTGAAGGGCAGACGGCACAAGGATGCGGGACCCTTTCAGAAGCAGTCCCTCACAGACGCTGAGGTCTCCTTGGTACTGCCAGTACCTCTTCACATGGAGAGGCAAGTGGGACTGCCGAGGCCAGCCGTTGGCGCAGTACTGAAGCAGCAGACTGCATTCGCCGTCGTTGGCTTCGGCCTGGCGCAGGTGCTGAAGCTGCGACGAGACGATGTCTGGGAAGGGGCCGACAACCTCTTGGGCAAAGAGCTCTACTTGATTTACCCGGTTGGATGAAGGGGAATCCAGCGGTGCGCCCGAAAGCATATCGGCTGTTGCCAACAGGTTCCCCAGTACGTAGAGTACTTGGTACTGGAAACGCATGAGCTTCAAGTGAAACCACTGGATCCGTGGTGGCAGTAGGTCAACATCCATGGAACCCAAGAGCGCCATTAGCGGTTGATGGTCCATCTCGAGGAGGAACTGAAGTCCACGGACGTATTCCTCAAACCTTTGAACCGCCCAGCTGGCCGCCAAAGCTTCTTTTTCTGTTTGGCTGTACCAGCGTAGCATGGATGTGAGGGAACGTGATGCGAAAGCGACGGCTCGACGCTCACCAGACGGCTGTTCTTGGAGAAGTATTGCCCCGAGACCATAGGAGCTAACGTCAGCTGAGATCTGGATTTGTATGTGGTGTTGTAGCGAGCCACGCAGAGATCTGAGCACAGTAGGCTCTTCAGTTCGGAGAAGGCAGACTGCTGTGCCGGACCCCAAGTCCAGGCAGAGTTCTTGACCAGCAGTGCTCGGATCGGCGCAGTCATCTCCGAAACGTGTGGTAAGAAGCGTCCGATGTGGTTCACGAGTCCTAGCAGGCGAAGGACCCCTGCGACATCTTTGGGTGGATGCATGGCTCGGATCGCTGCAATCTTGTCTGGGTCTGGAGAAATTCCTTCCGCGCTGACCACGACGCCAAGGAACTTGATACTCGAAGTCGCAAACGAGCATTTCTCGCGGTTGAGCGTGACTCCTGCCTTTGCTAGCCGATCCATGATTTGTCAGAGACGGCGGTCATGCTCGTAGCGTGTCTTCCCAAAGACGAGGATGTCTTCACTCATGTTCGCCACACCCGCTTGGCTTTCGAGGATCCGGTACATCTGCCGCTGGAAGTATTCTGGTGCAGACGTGATCCCAAGCGGCAGCCGGAGAAAACAATAGCGTCCAAACGGGGTTATGAATGTGGTCAATTCTTGGGACTCGGGGGACAGCTTGACCTGATGGAAACTTGACGTGGCGTCTAACTTGGAGAAAACTGTAGCCTTTCCAAGCAATCCGAGGCATTGTTCCACTGTAGGAAGCACGTGACGCTCTCGAAGAATCACCTTATTCAGGCGAGTCAAGTCCACGCACAGCCGATAGCCACCCAAGACCTTGGGGACGACAACGAGCCCAGCACATCAGTCAGTGAATGTGTCCACTCGACGAATCACGCCCTCTGCTTCTAGCTTGTCTAGCTCAGTCTTGACGACATTGCGGAGAGGGAGTGGAATGCGCTGGGGTACGCTCAACAAGAAAGGCATAGCATTGGGTTGCAGCCTTATAGTGTAGGTTTCGGGGAGTGTCCCAAGCCCTCGGCAGAGACTGGGATCAAGACAAAAGTTGCCCGTGGGCTGTGAAGTCCTCGCGACTTCGTCGACAAACGTGCAGACGCCCAAGGCTTGAATTGCCGGTAAGCCTAGCAGCGGGACAGTCTTGGTTACTAGGACGTAGAGAAGCTGCTTGGTTGACTTTCCGTGCCACGACAGGGTAGTGACATAAGTGCCTATGACTCCAGGATGTTGTTGCCTGGGTCTTTCAGCTCTCTCTTGGGGTCTTGAAGCTTCGACGGGACGCCGAAAACGTACTGGGTACAACTGAAACTTTGGCGCCATAGTCCACCTTGAAGGAAAGTGGGTGGCCATCGACGAGTACCTCGACGAACTTCGCTTTCGGGCGCTCTCCTGCAACTGCATGCAACTCGATGGAGCTGGCCAAAGGCTTCCGTGTGTGCTTCCCGTTTACGCGCTTCTTTTCACGGCACACTTTCTCGAAATGGCTACTCTTGCGACAAAAGTTACACGACACACTGCGAGCGGGACAGTCGACGCGCGGGTGTGAGGCCCGTCCACAGAACGGGCACAGCTGTTGCGTTGTCTTATCAGCTGGCGCTTGCTTTCCCTTGCGAAGGCAAGCGGCGTCGACAGCGAACGAAGATGCCTCTACCGAGTTATGAGCTCTGCGCTCGTTACCTGCGTCTTCATGCTGACGAACGTACGTCGGCGCTTCGTGTAACGTCATTTTCGGGTTCCGACTGAGCTTGTCCGAGAGTTTGTGGTCGAGCAAGCCCACAAGAAAACGGTCTCGGACGAGCCGCTCTTCGACGTCTGGCGACGGATAGTTGCAGGACTTGACCATTTTCCGGAGCGGCGTAAAAAATGCGTCAGCCATTTCACCTGGTTGCTGCATACCGCGGTGGAAGCGCGCTGACTCGTACAGCTCGTTCAGTAGGTGCTTGAAGTGTTTACAAGAAAATTCGACGACGCAAACCACCAAGAAGAAAAGGCGAAAGGATTGATCGGTGGTTTGCGTCGTCGAATTTTCTTGTAAACATGCACCAACTAGCCCAACAGCAAGTTTTACTATAGTGCACGAAGTGGTCGGTGAACGCCTTCTTCACGGCAACGACATCTTTCATATCCGCCTTGCTTAGCATGGTCGACGCAAGGACAACCCGTCCTCGTCCAAAAACATCGCTCCATTTCAACAGTTCACTCCCATTTTGCTTTCTTGCTTAAAAGATCATACTGTGCCTTTAACTGTGTCGACATGTTTGGCACAAACTTGCTTTAAAAATTTAACAGATAAGATCAGAGCTCTTGCTTGTTTTAGGTGTTGGCGCTTCCTTAATTGCGCGCAATTATTGGCCAAAGACCTGATCCCTCTTTTGTCAATAACATGACCCAGATAAGTTACCAACCTTTAAAAAAAACTTGCACTTTTCTTTTTGCAGTTTGATTTCTCAATCCTTGAACCTTGTTAAAATGCATTCCACTTTCTTGTAGCACTTTTCCATTGTTTGCCCCACTAAAATAGCTCTATCCAGATAGCATGACACTTTATACAAACCCTTGAACACTTCATCCATGACCGCTTGGAAAATTGTTGGGGCATTGGTGATTCCGTATGGCAGAGGCATGCATTTGGATCGGGAAGCTGGTCTAGCTGTAGTTGTAGTTGCTGATAAGCTGTGGAAACATCCAATAAAGTAAAGTATTTGCGTGCATGCAATGTTATAGAGATCTCTTCCGTTATGAGTAGCGGAAAATGGTAAGTTCGCAGGAACATGTGAGGAACATGTGGTCACCATGTGCTGAAACATAACCGTGGAACGAAAACTCTATATTTCAGAATCCGCGTCCAGAAGTCGGTCATTCTGTACATCAGTATCGATGTTTCTCGAATCCCGACTCCAAGTCCCCTTCAGAAATGACATTTATATGAGATATGGAAAAGGCTTCCTTTCAAGCGTCATTTTGTTCAAACTCTCTCCTACCATCTTCACTGTCTCTGCCTTTGCAACCGCAGCCCGCTGGCTATAAGCTCAGTTTGAGACCCCTGGTGTATACCTAGATGGCATAAAACTGCAATGAATTTTCATATTCTACTTATCTGCCGGCGTAGAGGATTCTTTGTTGATATACTCATTAACGTGCAATCTTAGCAATTTTTGTTCAACGAGAGAAAATGTGCAACACAGAAACGTCTCAGACATATTGTATAGTTCCACAAAACGTCGCAGGACACCGCCGCTATTCACGCTATTGTCACTTCACGCTATTGTCACCCATTATGTGGCGATTAGTAATGCGAAAAATATTTAAGAAAGCCTAAAACAGGAAAACAAATGTAAGTAAGATAGAGAGGTGGTTGTGTATCAAACATTCACATTGAATGAGTACAGAAACACAATACAGACGGCACCCTGAGTAGCTATGAGCATGAAGTATTGTCAGCTTACCTGTTGAGACAATAGAAAATTCAGTGCCTACGGAAAATTGCCTGAAACAGCTTCTTGGGATGCTCATGAGCAAAACAGAGCATTCAGTAAAACAATGTTTCTCGAATCCCCTTCCTAACATCTTTAAGATGGCTCCTAATGATTTCCAATATTATAATGCAAACTCAATTTCGCTATTTTCCTAAGCGGTAAGCAGAACGTTTTGTACTGTTTACTCAAGGTACGCCCACATAATTATATATTTGTTTTCAAAATCACCTTGGCAACGTGTAAATATGTAAACAGTAGTGGAAATAAAGTAGACAGAAGAATAAAACAGAGATCTTAGTATTTTAGGAGCGCGTTACAAAAGACATACTGCAGTGACCAGACCGGAAAAACAGTGCAGAGACTTTCGTTGTGTAAGGGATGCAAAATGACAGCTAAGAAAGCACTTGTGCTAATAATCAAATTATGATTTCATATATTCTTTGAATAAATGCAGCAAGAAGTGAAAAATACGGTACGCCAAGATATTTTCTGTTAGGTAAACGCTTGCGCTTTCAGTACCAGTGGTAATAACGTTGTTAGATTCTTATTTGCAGATAAGTTAATTCATGGCATGCAAGTCAAACTTACATCCGCGAGATCCCTCAAATCGCTGATATGTAAAATCCACGCGACGAAAAGGAACCCCATTCTTGCACGCATGTCACTGATCCCGTTAATCGGGTTGGCAATCGCCGGGCGGATTCTAAGGGCTGGCGTCACGGCCCTCCGAAAACGCACCACGAAAGCGCGGACAATTTAGAGTTGGTCCTTTGGTGCGCCAGCGAACGCCGGTTGTGGTCCAAAGACCGAGTCAGAGCCGAGAGTCGATAACATAAACGAAAACGAAATATATTCTCAGTTAAGGCAAGACAGATAACACAAACACATGCACACTTGGCTGGTACCAGTTATAACTTCACAATATAACTCAGATGGTGTTTACACAACGGGAGCTACACAAACAGATCGCACGCTACAAATGCAATCGCATGCATTACAACTATTCAAGGACAGTAAGTCCAGAATAAACAATGGCGTATCCAGTCCACAATACTTGGACGGTAATCGAATGCTTCTCTTCAAGGAAACACTCACGCCAGCTCCAGCGTTGATCGTCGTAGCTCAACCGTCGTCGTGACTTGTCACGGCTCACACGGCGTCGTCATCCAATTCTTCCAAATTGACGATCGGCCGACCGCACACCATCATAAACACGTCTTCTTTGGCTAACGGAGCCACACTTAGCGTAACTTCACCATCACCGGGCCGACTGACTCGCTCACTGACTTCACTACCGTCGATTGCACGCTTTTATCCCTTCTCCCCCGGGTTCTAGAAGTGTCGGGATGTTTCTTCTGCGTGCAGTACAGCTAAGCCTGGGGAAAGGGCGAGAGCTTTCTCGTAGGTTCGAATCGCGGTGGCATCGCTCGCGGATGCGTCCCCCCTTCCTTCTAGAAACATCCAGGATTTGCCGGGCGTTTGATCGCGTCGTCTGCGCCTGGCTCCATTGGGTGAGGAGGATGCGGCGCGCCGGCGTCTTTTGATGCTTGTTTTTTCGTCTTTTCTCGCTTCTTGGCGAGCGGTTCGCGCCGTTCTGTCTCGTAGCAGTTTGAAAGCGGCCTCGCGCGCGCTTTATAACCCGCTAATTTGTGACACTGCCCCCCATTTCAAGAATATTATCACATAATATTCAAACAACACAAATTAGCGCGCACATACACATCCAAAAATGTCCCACATACAGAGTCCATAACTCAGTCCACACAAAATGCGCGTCACATTCACAATAGAGCTCCTAATATAATTCACAGGGCATTTCAATGTCACGACATACAAAAGATAAACTCAAGTACATAAGTACAAGACGCCATCATACATTTCGTATAAAACAAAGCGAACGCTCAAAACAAAGCTCTTCAATTATAATGCATATACAAATATATCAATAGCATTGTACACATAATGTCAAGTAAACGACACTCGGGCTCACTAGCCATACACACATGACACAGGGAATAATAACACTTCAAACACTTTCAAACTCAAAACACTTCAAACAAATTCAATCCCAACACCCTGTCCTGCTCAAATAGACTCGCGCTTGCGCCCCTTCTTTCGGTGCTCGCTCGCTCTCTTTTTGTTCCTCTTCCTTTTCTTGCGAGCCGTTCCATTTGACGGTGCCGGAGGGGGCGTCTCTGCTGCCGTCGACACATTTGACGCTAGCAAGGCGTGGTCGCGTTCGTTAGAACGTTCGCGGTACTTCGCCAACTTCTGCGCGTCGTGGTGTTTTGCTTGAACGACCACCTTCGTCATCTTTTGAGCCGCAGATGATGGTGGCCGCTCAGTTGCAATGTCACCTGCTCTGCGTGTCGTCACCGGCGGTACAGTGACCGTTGGAGCCTCCTCACTGATATTCCGTGATACCTCGGCCTCAATTTGAGCTCGGGCGGCATCCTTCATGAGATTCCCTTCCGCGCTTCCTTTTTGTCGCGGTTCCCGAACTGACGAGGGCTCCATCTTCGGGGCTTCTCCCAAACGTTCAGGATCGTATGGCCCTCGAGCTCCGTCGATGTTTCCCACGATTAGGTCGAACAGGGGGTTATTCATGCACAGGGCAGTAACTCTCCCGCTGAAGTAAGGGGTCTCGACCTCAATCTTGGCTTCAGGAAGCATTCGAATGGAACTATCAAGCAGGCAAACCGGTTGGTTATTGCCTGTGAAGTCACTCTCTCGGACCAATTTCTTTCGTACGATAACAGTGGTGCACCCACTATCTCTTAATACCGTGACTTCCTTTCCACCAACCTTCCCCTTAAGTATCGGCATTCCTTTAGTTGTGTCTGTTGTCACCGCAGCACCAATGAAATGCATCTTCTTCCCGCTTTTCAGTTCGGCCAATTCATCATTGGTCGCTTTTGCTTCCTCGTTTGGCGGGGCATACCCCCAAGCTGCTTGGTGGACCTTACTTGCATCGTTTCGACATGCGTCTGCTTTGTGGCCAGTCTGACCACATTTAAAACACTTCATCACACTGGGGCGTGAGAAGTTGGTCCGACAACTGTTAGCGCAATGGCCCACTCGGTTACACAGAAAGCATCGCGGAACACTCTCTGGTGCACGCTTGTTTTCTTCAGGTGCCGATTTCTTCGACTCCTCGTGAACTTCCTTTTTTACTTTGGCCAGATTCGTGCCACCTTGCGCTTCTAAGAATTGATCGGCCAACTCAAGCATGTCCTCGAGCGATTTGGCTCTTCTCTCTTTCAGATACAGCGACAGGCTCGGGTGGCAACTGGTGAGAAATTGCTCTCTGATTAAAAGCTCTCTAAGCTCACCGTACTCCTGTGCCGTCTCTGAAAGTTCGATCCACCTGTCAAAATAATGGCTGAGCCGCGCAGCATACTGCGTTGCCGTCTCGCCATCAGCTGGCCTTCCCGTACGGAACCGATCTCGGAAGCCTTCCACGGTGAATCTAAATCGCTTCAGCAAAGCAGCTTTCACTCTTCCGTAATTAGCTGCATCGGTAGGTGTCAGCCTACCGTACACACTGAGCGCTTCGCCACTCAAACAAGTGCTCAAAGCTGTTGCCCATTGCTGCTCCGGCCAATTTTGGCTTCTGGCTATCGTCTCAAACCTGTGCAGGTATGCATCAAGGTCATCTTTCCTCTCGTCAAACGCCACAAGCAGTTTGCTTGGGTTCAATCGGAAGCTATGATCTTCCCTTTCGCTGCTCTCCACTCTAGCTTGCACGGGAGTCTCTGTGCGCTGTTGCAACCGGAGCCGTTCAATTTCCAATTCGTGCTGTCGTTGCCTTTCTCTCTCAGCCATCTCAGCTTGCATCTGTCTCTCTTGCGCCTCTCTTTCTGCTTTCTCCCTCTCAGCTGCTAGCCTCTCTCTCTCAAGCTCCAGTTTCAATTGTTGTTCTCTTTCTTCCTTCGCCCTCTCAGCCGCCAACCTCTCTCTTTCAAGCTCTGCTTCTCTCTCTTTATTAGCTCTCTCAACCGCCAACCTCTCCTTTTCGAGCTCTGCTGCTTTTTCTTCCTTAACTCTTTCTTTTTCTTCTTTTTCCTTTTGGCTGACCCACTTCCGTAGTTCGGCCCCAGACAAACCCATCTTCTCACCAAGGGCAACTAATTTCTCGAGATCCATGATGCCAGTCAACAAAACCTAGCCGCGTGCACAATACCTCTGCCTAACTTCGAATTCCAAAAGACTCTATGCACACAGGTTAGCGAGAACGCGGTGCAGCACTCAAAAATCGTTCGCAAGCACTATCAACGTCTCAAGGCTCTTTCTCCCTACTTTGGACACACTTTTGCACCAAAAAGGTCCTGTGTCGCGGACGCCAGAATAATTGTCACTGATCCCGTTAATCGGGTTGGCAATCGCCGGGCGGATTCTAAGGGCTGGCGTCACGGCCCTCCGAAAACGCACCACGAAAGCGCGGACAATTTAGAGTTGGTCCTTTGGTGCGCCAGCGAACGCCGGTTGTGGTCCAAAGACCGAGTCAGAGCCGAGAGTCGATAACATAAACGAAAACGAAATATATTCTCAGTTAAGGCAAGACAGATAACACAAACACATGCACACTTGGCTGGTACCAGTTATAACTTCACAATATAACTCAGATGGTGTTTACACAACGGGAGCTACACAAACAGATCGCACGCTACAATGCAATCGCATGCATTACAACTATTCAAGGACAGTAAGTCCAGAATAAACAATGGCGTATCCAGTCCACAATACTTGGACGGTAATCGAATGCTTCTCTTCAAGGAAACACTCACGCCAGCTCCAGCGTTGATCGTCGTAGCTCAACCGTCGTCGTGACTTGTCACGGCTCACACGGCGTCGTCATCAAATTCTTCCAAATTGACGATCGGCCGACCGCACACCATCATAAACACGTCTTCTTTGGCTAACGGAGCCACACTTAGCGTAACTTCACCATCACCGGGCCGACTGACTCGCTCACTGACTTCACTACCGTCGATTGCACGCTTTTATCCCTTCTCCCCCGGGTTCTAGAAGCGTCGGGATGTTTCTTCTGCGTGCAGTACAGCTAAGCCTGGGGAAAGGGCGAGAGCTTTCTCGTAGGTTCGAATCGCGGCGGCATCGCTCGCGGATGCGTCCCCCCTTCCTTCTAGAAACATCCAGGATTTGCCGGGCGTTTGATCGCGTCGTCTGCGCCTGGCTCCATTGGGTGAGGAGGATGCGGCGCGCCGGCGTCTTTTGATGCTTGTTTTTTCGTCTTTTCTCGCTTCTTGGCGAGCGGTTCGCGCCGTTCTGTCTCGTAGCAGTTTGAAAGCGGCCTCGCGCGCGCTTTATAACCCGCTAATTTGTGACAACGCATCACATTTCGTTACGGAGCATGACGCAAGAGAATCTTCAATAACGATACTGTAGCAACATCAGAATTTGCGCGATAGACGCGGCGCAGGACAGTGGCTAAGTGAAAGTGTCGCGGCATTGGCGCAACTAAAAAGAAAGAAATTGAGCAAACAAAAGGTACATGGGCTGGGCGTACACGTCCGCGCGCTTGTCTTCCTCATCTTCTGCCCTCGCTGGGGTACTCTGGCAGAAAAATAAAATTGCGTCACTGCCCTAAGACTTATTCAATGGCTTAGTGGCACCAGTACCAGCTTGAGAAGCTTGAGAGCTTGGCCAGCGATTATTGTTCTGCACAGTTGTGTTGCAATAGAAGTATCTTGTATCTTAAGATACACTATACATTATCGAATGTATCAGAAATACAGATACAGATACTCGTCTTTCGAGAGTATCACGATACAGATACAAGATACCCATGGAGTAATCTAAGGTAGTATCTAAGATACATGTATCTTCGATACTGCCCAGCACTGCGGGCGAGGATTTGATGACAAGCCGCGGCAGCAGAATAAGCAGAATTGCACAGTGCGTTAAACTTGCATTTGTTTCGTCTTACACGTGACACTCTGGCAAGGCAATCTAATTGTGATTGCTGCACCTTAGGCTCAACAAAATTGATTTTTTTCCTGCAAAAAAAAAAAAAAAGCTTTTTCACGCTGCCGCATTAGTCGAGCATTCTTGTGGCATTTTCAGTGTAAAATGAATCCTTTGGTAACTGTGCCTTGCATGAAAGGTCGAATTTCAGTTTATCGAAGTTTCGGTATAACATAGTAAATTGCTGCTTTTACCAACTTCACTATAGTGAGGTTTAACTGTACTTTGTACTATTCAAATGGGATTAAGTCATTTTTATTTTTTAACGTGCATAGAGAGCGACATCACCGAGCGACACGGTGACAAGTTCAAGTTCTGTTTCGGTAACAAGCGACAAGTTCTGTTTCACTCAGGGAATTTTAGCAAATGCACTCAGGGAAAACCTGGAGAACTCAGGGAATTCGGAAATGTGAACTTGGTAGACATCCTGTATGAACGCGAGTGAGTGCCTATGAGTGTGAGTAGGAGTGAGTATGAATGTGTATGATTGCCTATGAGTGTGAGTAGGCGTGAGTATGAATGTGAGTGCCTATGAGTGTGAGTAGGCGTGAGTATGAAAGTGAGTGAGTGCCTATAAGTGTGAGTGGGCGTGAGTATTCTGGGGGTGCTATCATCCCCTGTAAAGCCACTTGCGCCTCATGGCATACGCGCGTCTCGCGGCTAGGCCGCAGTTAGGTTAAACGGCTGCTGAGTGAGCAGTGACGCTGTGCACACGCGGGTTAGGGTTAGCGTGGTGGCACCGGCAGCGCCGCCTGCAGGAAAAGCTCGGCCGGCGGACAGAAAACAGCAGCAAGCCTCTTTGGGTTTGGCGGCATGCGTGGATGGACGTCTCCTGCGGTGGGCCCATGGGGGACGATACCGCGGCTCGTTTCCCACGGGCCCCTCATGGTGAGTTGAATGTCAGCGACATCGCATTCGTGGTGCATTGTATGTCTTATGTTGTCTTGGGTGTGCGTTATGTTTTCTGGGTATTGTATTAGCATTGTATAAGGTTACTTAGCGTGTTAATAGTTGTGTATCAGATTGGACCCAGGCGAGCTCATCGTATGTAAATGAAGTGTTTGATGAGTGAACACATGTTGGTTGCCTGGACGGCGTCTACTGTGTTTGTGTGTTCCGAGAACGGCTCATATTCAGACCCCATAGTATGAATGTGAGTGAGTGTCTATGAGTGTGAGTAAGGCATGAGTATGAACGTGAGTGAGTGTCTGTGAGTGTGAGTTGGCGTGAGTATGAATGTGAGTATGAGTGTGAGTGAGTGCCCGTGAGTGTGAGTAGGTGTGAGTATGAGCGTGAGTGAGTGCGAAGGTTGAAAAAATTGGAGTGCATACCTGCCAAGTCTCCCGGATTACCCGGGAGGACTCCCGGATTTTGAACGTTTCTCCCGGTTGTACGGGTCATAGGAAAATCTCCCGGAAATCCAGTTTTGCCCCGCGCGTCCAGTGCATTGCGCGCCCCGTGCGTCACAGTGACGCGAGGTGGGATGTTCGCGTACAGATGCGCTACACGCAATTTAAAAAATGATCCTAAATGTGTTATAGGTATATAAGCCGTAATATTTCGTAGATGATGCGTTTGTTTACACACAAATCTATCCCACAAGTTATCTCGCCTTCAAAATTTTGTGTCACTACTGCTTTAGTGGAGAGCCCAGCACTTTAAAAGGGTAGCCGTTACCGATGTCTGACGAGATACCGTGTTCGCCAGCGCTTGCGACCGTCCCGTCTCACGGCGCCCGTCCCTTGCCCGACGAAATAACTGGTAAGCAAGCGACGGACAGGCCTCGCACGCGGAGCGATTGTTATCGCATGTGCCCTTCGCGCGGACGGTGATGGCCGGGTCGTTTCATCTCTGCTTCAACCGCGTTCGTCCCTAGCACTAGCGCGCATTTACTCGCACATGAAACAGACGATGCGTAAGTCTTCATACCCCCCCCCACTCTTGAGCAGATCTCCCGGATTCCGTTTCTCCAACTTGGCAGGTATGGGAGTGGAGTGAGTATGAGTGAGTATTCTCTTACCGTGTCGACCTATGCACAACACAGGCTAACCATGGTGGGTAGAGAATAAAAGGCATTCATATGATTCATATATATTCACATGTTGGAAGTGTGGGTGTGTAGACTAGTTGTTAAGACACTTGTCTTCGTAATGTTGGGACTCGTGTTCAAAACCCAGCAACGATAACACTTTTTTCCACTCTACTTCTTTAGTTTCTTCCACAACTTCAGAGAGGGACCCATGGGTTCCACTTGAATGCACATTAGTTTTCCACTGGTCCCAAGAGGGCTTTTGCTGTACAAACAGAATGTCCTAGCCGTACGCAGCTTCGTTGTAAAAGGAAAGCGAAACTATGTCACGTAATCCACTGACACATCACTATGTTAGTTGACACAGTGACTTATTTTCTCTAATAATAATATCTGGGGTTTAACGTGCCAAAACCACAATATGATTATGAGGCACGCCGCAGTGGAGGGCTCCGGAAATTTTACCATCTGGTTTTCTTTAAGGTGCACTTACACCTCACAGTACACGGGCCTGTAGCATCGAAATGCAACTGCCGCAGCCGGGGTCGAACCTGCGACCTTCGTGTCAGCAGCCGAACACCGTAACCACTACACCACTGCGGCAGCCCCTTATATTCTATTGTATTAGCGAAAAAGGCTGCTCGTGTTGCTGCTGCACATGTCGCCGTTCCAAGGAGAATTAATAGTCGAAAACACTGCTGACTCAAGAAAAAAAAAGAATCAAAAGGATGTCGCGGCAACCGACTCTCTTCGGTTAAATTCATTTGACCCCTTTTGAAAGGTAGAATCAGCAAATGTGATTTAACATTTCTGCAAGAGTCAGTGGTCACTCGTGCAGCGCGTTTCGATCAGCTAGCATGTCGAAGACGCCGCCCCGTCATGCATAATATACATCGCGAGGCTGGCGTTCGGCATCGTTCGTGTACACTGCCAGGTGGGGCGTCGGGGCTCGCCGTCGCATTGGCACCTCGGCGCGACAGTGGCAGCGGTGCCTCCTCTCTGCTTCCCCTGTCTCATTCGTTAGTAGGCGCTCATGCTTGCGCCTACTTTCAACAACTGAGTACTCACTCACGTTCATACTCACGTCTGCTCACACTCACAGGTACTCACTCAGGTTCATACTCCGTCTACTCACACTCAGAATACTCCCTCACGTTCATGCTCACGGCTACTCCCCCTCATGAGTGCTCGCTCACGTTCACACTCGCGTCTACTCACACTCATGAGTACTCCTCACCTTCATACTCACTTCTACTCGCACTCATGAGTACTCACGTTCATACCCGCCTCTACTCACACGCCTCGTCACTCACTCATACTCACACTCACAAACGTTCAAATGAGTGTGAGTGAGTGTACTCATGAGCGAGTATGCCAGCTATGCGTATACTGACCTCGTCCATTGGTTGTCTGCACTACGAAGCGGTGCCTGTGGTTTTTTGGTGATGCGGTCTTGGCATGTGCAGTTGTCGCGCCTGTCACATATTTGTTTACCCTGTCAGTGCCTCGTACAATGCTTCCTCATTGCACTGCCTGTGAGCAACTGACACAACCAACGTGTGGAGGAAACCTTTCTCTGTTGTTGGCTGTGCACATATCACGCAGTCACTGACGTCCAGTTACGTTGTGATGGGGGTGTAATGACAACGGACACGCCTACTCCTCTGAGCGATATAGAAGGGTTGCAAGGCTGAGCGAGAAACTGAAACCAGCTGAAATGATAGTTCTATTCCCTGTGACTTCCTTATTAATGCACTCATTCGCAAAATTCTTCTGACAGTGTGTTCGCATCGGACAAGTGCGCAGTTGTCTCTTCATCACAAATTTTGAACTGCGAGGTTGTTTACTGGCCCTTTGAGAGACAAAATAGGCAGTGGCCCTTGGCAGCTGGTGTTAGTTCACTTTTCCTCATGACACCAGAGTCGTGCAGTGAAAGTGACTTAAAAAGTATTCCGCATGCAATTAACAAGGCCAGAGAATGACCATCTTTTTTATTATCTTTTTTTTGTTGGTGCTCTTTTTGTTAAGGTTATGGCTGTGCCTCTACAATTAGAAGGAATGCTCATATTCAAGAGTCTCCTGTGGAAATTGGATGTGTTGGCAGCATGCGTTTCCCCCAATAGTGCATGTTTGACGTTGTGAGGCCTAGCTTGTCCACTTCCTCTTTTGGTCCTTGTCTACTTTCGTATGATGTTCAATTGCAAAACACGGCTTGCCCTCTGTGAGGCAAACGTGTAACACAGAACAGCAACACAGCTTTGAGAGCCGCAACGCATGTAAGCACCTCGCAAATATAATAAGAAATTGGTGAAGTCATTGGTACATTTTAAGTAAGTACATATTAAGTACTATCAAAGCGACAGTTGATGCTCGATTTGACAAGTGATGGCTGTGCTCAAATCATTTAGTTAAATCCGGAAGTTTGTAAATCAAGAAAGGAACTTTTCGGTCTTTCAAAATCTAAATTGTAATGTATATACTCAAAAGCCACCACGCATTGTTTTATCACCAACCCATTCCTGCACATGCTAAAAGTTCGAGAGAGTAGCCGGACATGGAGACTCTCATGTCTGGGCGAAACAGACGAGGTGGACAGTCACGTAAAGCTATGACAGGCTGCTGACATGCGAAGATGCAGAGAACAAATGCAGTGGTTGTGCGAGCAGGCAGAGCGAGAGTGTTGCAAAGAGGCAATCTGCACTATCTGTCTCATCAATGATAAAATAACAAAAGCAACCCCTGTTGCCCTTAATGCCATCTGGTACGTGAGAGCACTAGCATCTGTAAAGTCCGTTGTTCCATGCATGGGTGTGGCGTGCAGCCTCGTCAACATAAAGCTAGGGCCATGACTAGGACGTCTAGATATTTTAACGTGATACCGTTAGGGCACTCGCTCGAAGAAGAACCTGTCTCTGTCAAAATTAGGTGAAAATTACTGTTTTTACTTAATCTTTTCAAGAAACTTTGTTTAATTGGGTTTGGGTGGCCAAGCTGTTCGTTAATTTGGGCAAGACACCATGGACATTTGTTGGGAAATAGAAGGGTTGTTCGTTATATCAGGAACTTTGCAAAATTGGGTTTCGGTAGATTGGGTTTCAACTGCATTTAATCCAAAAGCAAAAGCACATGAAGGCGCCTTAGGGTCTCAAGATTTGCATGTGCCATCTTGAAGGTTACAACGCTCAGTTGATGGGCGGTGCTGACAAGCCAAACCAGCAGAGTGGCACATGTTCGTTCTTGAGTACCTTGCACCCAGGTGCGATTGCCGTGACTTGCATGGCTGTGCAGGCAACACCTGTTCATATCTGCGGGGCAGTGTGTGTTCGTATCAGTGGTTGTGAGGTGAAAATCTGTTCCATGACAACCGTATTCTAGCTCATTGTGGGCTAATGGGCTTGACCAGGACCACAGAAAAATCCATGTCACCAAGGTTGCACTGTTCTGTAGAAAGCAGTATAGTGGGCGCGTGTTGATTTTCTTTTTTTTTTTTTTGAGAAATCTATAGTCGGATACAACTTCAGAATTCCGGAGAGGCCCCGTCTAGGTGACCGAAGCGCGTCAGCTAATTGTCTCTGCTACCAAAGAAATAGTCCAGCTCTAAAATAGGCGTTGTGCTTATAAGACACGTATTTCTCGGTATAATTAGGACTTCATATCTTAAAGACTGGCTAAGTAGAGGTTGTGGGAAGGGAATGTTACAGAACATGCAAGATTGTGAGAGAAAAATGACTGCGTGCCTTCGACGACGCACCACGCCGTCTGCTAGGGTGAAAGATCGGCATTGACACGTAAGAGTTTTCCGCCATAGAGCCCAGCGAGGTGACATCAGAACACGATCCTTTGTTGTCAGATGATGCTTGTGTCACCTTTGTGTCCACACCAAAGTACCTTGGCAAGAACAAGAGCGGTCACATCCTGAGCAGTGATGCACGCATCATGATCTTTCACTGCTACACGTACTGGCGTAACAGGGAGCCTGGAATCGGCGTGGAGGACACGTGCAAGTTTGTCGCTGAGATGCTCAGTGTGTGCGATAAAACTGTGTTCAGGTTGAGGAAGGAAGTTAAAGCTGCTTCTCTTTTGGGTGGCGAACTTTCGACGGAATGCGGTAACTCATCAAAACGGTAACTCATCTTGCTAACTTGGTGTCGAAGTTAGACAACCGTTCTGCCGAACTTGAAAACAGGTCCCGTAGAAATAATATTATTGTCTATGGACTGCCTGAACACCATTCTGAGTCTCCCGGGCAGCTGCTTGATTTGTTCACGAGCCTAATGTCTGATAAACTTGGTCTTGAATGTACCGACATCGAACGATGGCACAGACTTGGAGCGCGCAGAGGGGAAAGCCCCACCCTGCTATATTTAAATTTTTGGACTACAGATCTAAACTTGCCGTTTTAAAGAATGCCAGAAAGCTGAAAGGAACACAAATATATGTAAACGAGGACTTCTCAGAGCGCGTTAGGAAAGGTACGCAGCGCCCTTTGGAAACTTTCAGCTAACCAAAGAAAAAATGCCACCACCTCTCGTCTGCAGTATGATTTCTTGCTGATAGATAACACACGTATGTGTTAAGCGAAGCGGGCGACTCTATCATTCAAGCCAAGAAGCAATCTTCTCAGCCTCCTGGAACTTGACTCCGCTCTGATAACTTTTCTTTAGCAAATATTAATGCCCGTAGCATTCTTAACAAGATTCAAGACTTTCATCACTTCGTTGCATGCTATCATCCTTCTGTAATATGCGTAACAGAAACTTGGCTTAATGAACATATCATGGACTCAGAAATTTTACCACCAGGTTACAATGTTCTGAGAAAAGATATATGTGGCCGTCGTGGTGGTGGAGTTGCGCTCTTTGTGAAAAAAGACATTGAATTTACTGTACTTCGGATGTAACCAACTTTGAATCTATTTGGTGTAAAATTAGGATTTGTGGTCTCACGCTGGCTATTGGAGCTGTCCATCGTCCACCTGATGCGGGTTTTGGTATCTTTTCTGATCTCATGGATTATGTAGCCAAACAAAAGTTAAATGGTAGCAAAATGTTAATCACTGGGGACTTCAATACCCCCGCCATAGACTGGAAGACTCTATCAGCACATGGCCAACACAAGGTCACCTGTGACTATTTGATTGACTTAACTATTTCTTTTGACCTGACGCAAATTGTTTCTTCTGCAACCCGCGAAAATGCAATTCTTGATCTTGTTTTCATTAATGAGCATGTCAAAGAATATGGCTATCATTGTGAGATTGTCGAAGGCCTGTCGGATCACAAGGGTGTCGTAGTTGATTTTAACTTAACGACTGTACCTAACCTTCCTTTACACCAGACTGTTGTGAACTACGAGCATGCTGATGATAACTCCATAATCGAGATACTTGCATGCCTCTTTTGATGAGTTTTTAAACAGCGCCAGCCATTACCATGTCGATGTACTAGTGAACCAGCTTTAATGGAATTGTTGGCCGTTGTATTGCTAATTACATTCCACCAAAGTGTATAAAACGCAATCCCAAGCATCCTTGGTACACTCGCGACATTATACATCTGATTCGCCATATCAGGCGTCTTCGCAAACATTCCAAACCTGGCAATCCAATAAAATCCTCTGTGTTACCTAAACTGAAAAGTAGTTTAAAATCTGCTATGTCAAGTGCGAAAAGCTTCTATTTTAATAATACTTTGTCGTCGTTCATGAAAGACAGGCCGTCAAAGTTTTGGAAAGCCATCAATCCCCCAAGTCAGAACTGTCCTTCCTCATTTATTATTTCCGATAAACCATGCTGTGATAATCTTAGCATTTCTGAAGCATTTAATGACTATTTTAAATCAGTGTTGACACGTGATGATGGGCGTAGTCCCACATTTTTTACTAACTCATCTCGACCACCTTTCCCAAGCATGCTAATTATTACTGCGGGCGTTCGTAACCTTGTACTCAAAATTGATACAACGAAAAGCGCCGGGCCAGATGGTATACCTAATATGTTTTTGAAACTTTATTCTGAATGGACCTCTCGGTATTTATCAGTCATTTTTTCAAAGTCTGTTCAGTCATCTACTGTCTCATTACTCTGGAAGTGCGCCAAGGTCGTTCCCATACATAAGGATGGCAATAAACAGGTGGTGTGCAACTATAGGCCAATTTTATTAATATCAACGTCCTGTAAACTACTGGAACACATCATCTATAAATATATCATCGAGTACTTGTCTGAACAGAATATTCTCTCACATGCTCAACATGGCTTTCGTTCTGGTTTTTCGACGGTGACACAATTACTAGAATTCTCCCACGATATTGCATCCACACTTAATGCCAGAGGACAGCTTGATGCCATCATCATTGACTATAGCCTTTGATACAGTATGTCATAATAAGCTTCTAATTAAAATCAAGGAACTAATTCACGACACTAAACTTACAGACTGGATACAGGACTATCTGAGCTCAAGAACACAATTTGTTGCATTTAATCGTGCTCACTCATCTCAGGTCAGTGTTACATCCGGTGTACCACAAGGATCGGTACTGGGTCCATTACTCTTCATCATCTATATAAACGACGTCGTTAAAGTAACTGCTGGGACTTCTGTGAAATTGAGACCTTATGCCGATGACTGTCATATATTCTGATGTGGCTGGCACTCAAGATCAGTTGCAGTTAAATAATGTTTTCGACCGTTTTTGCGAGTGGAGTAAGACATGGCAGATGTCACTGAACTTCAATAAAACAGTCTCAATGACTTTCTCAAATAAAAAGCATCCGTTAAAGTTTTCATATTTTAGTTGTAACCACAAGCTCGAAAGTGTAGACACTTTCAAATACCTCGGTGTTACTTTCACGCCTGACTTGAAATAGGCATGCTCACATTCTGAATATATAATAAGGTGTTAAGAAAGCTGGGTTACCTAAAGAGAAACCTTCGAGATGCAACTAGGGAATGTAAACTAGTAGCATACAGATCTCTAATAAGGCCTCTCCTAGAGTATGCGTCTATCGTATGGACACCGCATCATGCCAATGACATAAATATGCTTGATTCTATTCAGAAAAAAGCCATAAGATTTATATGTAAGCGTTATGATCGCCATTTTTCACCTACATTATATGCTAATGAATTACAGCTAAAAAGTTTGGCTCTCCGACGCACTTGTGACCGTCTTGCCCTGTTGCATAAGATCGCTCATGGGGAAACATTTATCGATGCACCCATTGCCTTTACTAACCCTTCTTTTCGAATCACAAGGAGAAGTCACCACCTTAACATAGCTCCTTTGAAGTCATCCATTGATTGCTTCAAGTTTTCCTTTTTTCCTCACACTATTGATACTTGGAATGGTCTTCCGGGCTCCCTGTGCGAGCTGTCAAATGATGAATTCGTTGAGCAATTGCCAAACTTTTTTCACTGATCAGCTGTGTATACTTTCCTGATGTTCTGCCCATTCAATGTGTATACTTCAGTGTGTATACAGTGATGGGAAAGCTGCTACAATTGCTCCAAGCTGCTACATTTCATTAAAGCTGCTACATCTATGCTACAAATGAGCACCATTTCTCCAACCTGCTACATTTCGTGAAAGCTGCTACATCCATATATGAGTATACATCCATATATGAGTATACATCCATTGAGTATACTGTATACATCCGTATACAGTATACTCAATGTGTTTACTTTATCTGTGTTGTATTTAATGTGACTTAATGTGATTTAGTGTGACTTAATGTGTTGTATTTTGTCTTGTGTTTGTACTCACTCCTGCAATATCTTGCTGTGCAAGATGGCAGTATTTGTAAATAAATAAATAAATAAAAGAGAAGAAGAAGCTCACGAAATGCGGAGAAGACGCAGTGCGTAGTTTGACAGCTTCGCGTTGTGCACACTGAGGTCATGTGTGCACGACTTCTTTCGCCACAGTCCAACGGTCGAGACGATAACTAACGAGTTCTCGAAGCGTATGGATCTCTCTTCGCTGAAGTGGCACACCGTGCATTGCCTGCTTGCCGAGATCGGCTTCAAGCACGAGAAGAGAAGTCGCAACTCGTTGCTCATCGACCGGGACCTCCGTGATGTGCAACGCTACAGGGCGGAAGGCCAACAGATATTCTTCCTCGATGAGATATGGGGGATGGCGGGACACACTCGGTCGACCGTGTGGACGGGCACTGTGGTAGAGAAGCGTGGACGCCAGTATGCAAAAGCAAATAGCCTGTCAACTGGCCTCAAACAACCATCTGGGAAAGGCCTTATCGTGACGTGCATCGGCAGTGAGGATGGCTTCGTCGATGGCTGCTTAGATGTGTTCCGAGAGCAGAAAACAGGCGACTACCACGAGAAAAGGGATGGCAATCGCTTCGAGGGCTGGTTCAATAACGTTTCGCAAAAGTTGCCAGCTGGCAGCGTCATTGTTATGAATAACTTGCCGCACCATTCCCGGTGAGAAGAGAAATTGCTGACGACGGCCTGGAAGAAGGACAGCATACAAGAGTGGCTTAAGAGCAAAAACACCGCCTACACTGACATGATGCTGAAGAAGCAGCTACTTGACTTGGTGTCTTCCGTGAAATTGAGCCTTCTGAGCTATGTTGTTGAAAGTGCAGCTCAGAGGGCCGGTTGCATTACTGAGGCTCCCGTCATACCACTGTGAGTTCAATCCCATTGAGCTCGTGTGGGCGAGGGGGAAAAATTTAGTTGCAGCCGACAACAGAGACTTCAAGCTGTCCATGGTCGAAAAAATAGTAAGAGACAAGATTAACAATGTTGTTTAAAACAGAAGATGATGACGGTCACGCACCGTGCGCCTACTATCATTAAGATTGAGTGTGGCATTAAAGGGGGAAGAAGAAGGCAGCCATGCCGTTGGTCTCTCTTCTTTATAAACGTTACCGTGAAGGACTGGAGGAACAACATTAGGCATCTCATGGACCTTGAAGCAAAGTTCAGGCTTGAGACATCTGATAGTGACCACGTCCAGCCCATCATTATCCAACTGGGTGATGATGAAACTGGAGAGAGCGACTCCAACTCTGAGCTATCCGTCATTGAGCCACTCCAAGAAGACTAACGGCTTTTCGTGAATGAGAAAAGCCCTTATCAGGCTAACAAAATTTTGCTGGTTGGGACACGTGGAGCGCATCCATTCCGTGACCTCTAAAATAAGTAGGCCTCTCATTTATAATGGCATATGTTTTAATGCTCTGTACAAATAATGCTCACTTAAGAGGCGGGCATGAAAACATGCGTAATTATGGCAAACCTTAAAACGCGATTTTTAACCCTGAATATTGTTGGACCTGAAATGCTCCCTTGGAGAGCAAGCGTCAAGCTTGACAGGCCCTGTGGTGAAATAGCCGCAGTAAACGCGTTATTCACAACCAGTGTTAGTAGCCCGCATGCCAAAGCCATTCACGTGGTTGCATTTCTCATTTCGGTTATCCACTTTAGGTTAGTTTTCTGAAAAAGAAAACAATCGTTAGCTTAGTAAAGCCCAAAACTCTCATTCAGCAGCCATAGTCCAGCTTGACGGGCACTATGTTGAAGTAGCAACAGCTGACGCAACATTGATTACCAGTGTTCGTAGCCTGAATGTCACAATAAAAATGAAAGCAGCTAGGTTCGAGCTATCTCAAACCGTCACCCACCCCGAAAGCCAAGAGGAGAAAGAGGGAGGAAAGGCAGGAAGGTTAACCAGACGTGTATGGTTTGCCATCCTACACTGGGGGAAGGGGCAAATGTAGCCCGTTTCAAATAGTTGTGATCCAAAAGCCAAGAAGTTTAGCCAAGCTGTAACGATGACCTACCCTCAGTCGAGTTTATTCCGCAACACACACACTGCTTATATCATTATGCGACTTGAAACAAACAATGAGAAACTCAGCATGCTGACATGCAAATGTAGACCATTTCGAGTAGTTGTGATGCCTTTATCATTCTTTACAACCTGCCGACATGAATGACATCAATGCAAGCTCTACAAGAAGCAATCATAAGCTTCAGGGATGCTAAAGGCATGAACGAGTGATTGCGAAGCATTGCATGCCCCAAAAGCCCAATAAGTTCAGCCAAGCAGTAACGATGACCCACCCTCAGCCAAGTTTATTCCGCAGCACACACACGGCTAATATCATGACGCGACTTGAAACAAACAATGGCAAGCCAAAGTCAAAGCTGGGGATATAAGTAGACAATGAAAATGACAAAGTAATAATGGCCGAAGTTGCCAAAGCCCTACGTGCACTGCATTGCCGGGCTCTACTCAGTGAAAGAATTAGTGATGAAAGCATCTGTGTCCCTGTTAAAGATATGTAATTCACATATGGGCTGTGCAGCCTTACGGTCTGTTTATTAAGATTGGATGCATGAAAGACGCAGCATGCTTCACAACGTAATGCACTTACATGTGCGTTTATGGCGAGCTGTGGCATGCATTGATTCATAAGCACATGAACAGCTGTAAGAATCCAAGTTAGATGCAACCCTTGTGATGCTTTTAACATAATGTACCTTTGAACTTTTCTGTCGGAGCTGATAAAGCTTTCTTTTTCGCAATTTGTTAGTCACTTTGTAACAACAACAAAACAAGCATGGACAGAACAGCAGAAGAAAACACAGCGAACAGTTATACTGCAAACACAAGGTAGACGAGAGAAAAAGGCTATAATGCGATTGAAAAGGTCAGCTGTGCCACTCCCAGGACTTGCTGCTTTGAAGGAGACGGGTTAATGAAAATGTGATTAAAAAAATGTAGTTGACAAAACTTACAAAAATAAATACACATATAAAGCAAAGGGACAGAAATGAGAATATGCACAGAATGCACACACATATTCCCACACATACACACAAATGCGAGGGGGAAAAACTAAAGAAATCTGAAGTATAAAAAATACGAACACAAATATGCCACGCTGCCGCATAAATGGATTATTTTAATGGTCATAATTTAATACTATTTGACATAGGGGCCGAGATTGAGGAAAAAGCATTGTGACTAACATCTAACTGTTAGTAATTCAATGAGAATCGTTTACTGATTTTCAGCTTTAGTGTACAGCATAAGGACACAATGTTTGGACGTCACTGCTAGATGCTGTGCTATCTTAACCACTGCAGGGAATGTTTGTACACGTGCTGTACGGGTCGCTACAGATTCTAAGGTGAGAGCTTTAGATGCTTCATCAAACATGAAAATTGACCGTCAGTGGCATCAACGTGAGGGGTGCAAAAAATCATCATAACGACATCATATGATGTCATTGATGTCACAGATCGCCAAAATTTGTGACGTCATCACATGACATCATTGCTTTGTACTGCCTCCGCGATCGCTTGGCACAAGCTTTCTGCACCCTACTTGGTTTTGCACTGCAGTGCAAAACCAGATGAGGAGCAGAAAGCTTGCATTGCCTCCGATCATCGAGACAGCGCAAAGCGACGTTAGGTGCAGATTGCTTTCGAAGGGGGACAGGGGAGGATCAGTACATCGACTGAAGAAAAAGAAGATGGCTTTCGCCTTTGGGTTGTTTTCGGTAATACCATAAGGGACCCTGCGAGTTTTTGCATTCGAGGTCACTTTCGCAAATATTTTCTGTTGAGACACATTGTTTCATCCACGTAGGCATTGCTCATTTCACCTGGGAGTGGTTTTCTTCCACTTCACTACGTACGACAAAAAACACGAAGCAGCTAGTGATGCAGAACTATCGATGGTACTGTCGATACTATCGATAGCTGAGTCACTATTGAACTATCGATGGTGAAAAATACTATCGATAGCGCTATCGATAGTAAAAAATTCGATGGTACTATCAATAGTATAAAATCAACAGCGCCGACTCACTGCAGAATAAACTTAGTTCCTCGCGCGTGTACGTAGTGGAGCCGGAGGAGCAGGCTGAAGGACAAGAAAGTTGACATGCTTGTGTTCTTCACCATGAGTGCTTTGCTGACACATGATCATAAAGTCAAACTGTTCAGCTCTAGCGGAAAGGAAGCCTTTACATGTGGCAAAATTGCGCGGCTTCAAATCGATATTGCATTTTATTATTTCAAAATAAAAAAAATATCATGAAGTTAATTGTAATGTGCAACTGGTTGCTTTTGTATACATATTTATTGATTTATATATTCCGCCATTTACACTGCGGAAATAGGTAATTTCTCTGCCGAAAATTGCTCATATATTAAGCGAAGCTGGTAATAGGCTATCAGAAATATTCTGGCAATATGGCCGGCCAGCAACCGCATCATTATTCACACCACTATCGATAGTATTGTCACGTGGTTGTGATGGTGAAGAATGCTGCAGCATGAGGGGAGTCCGCTCTATGCACGGCTGGTGCAGAAGCCTAGCTCCGGTCCCAGCCGCAAATAGTCGTACCGTGTCAACGTCCCCTTCCCGTAGCGCGCGTCATCGCAGCTGCGACGGGTTCGGGCGAATAAGGCAACAGGCTAGAACAACAAACAACACTTTATTGCTACGCTAGCAATAACGCGTAAATGTCGCGTAGAGGGATAGTCCGCTCTCGTAGAAAACAAAGGGTAACGCTTACACCTTCGGTTGATGATCGGCTGGCGGGTCTCGGGGCGGTGAGGTGTTACCTCGCTGGTCAGCAGGGCACGAGAGCCCGTCTGCCAGTCTGGTCGGTTGTTTTATTCACCTCCCGTGTCCCTCCCCACCGCGAGAATTGTTTCCCTCGCAGGGCGAGTTCCCTTTCCCGTGAGCCGGGATGCGAGGATTGGCGCGAGAAGTGGCGGGAAAGAAGGGGTTGTCCGGAAAGGGCGACGGTGCTCCTCTCCTAGTGGTCCCTTGGCTCCCGCCGTCAGTTCATGATCGCGCCTGCCTTAAGGAAAGGAAATGGGCACGCGTGCTCTCCCACAAGCAAGACCTGGAAATACGGAACTCTTTATTTGGGCGAACTTGTGCCCAGAAAATCATAACTCCAAATACAAGCGATACATGCTGCGCACTGATAGCGGCTGGAGCAGTCGTCAGCCGTTGAGTTCTCTGATCATCGGTGGAACGCGTCGTCCTTTATGCATCAGTCATCAAACCTTCCAGCGTTATTGCTGGCGCTCGCGTAAACTCTCGAATAAACTTGACTATTCGCGTCCGGTGCGTAATCTTAACAGAATGATCTCAAACAATTGTGAAGCTTCTGAAACATTACGGCGCGGTCTGCGTCAAACGTTGCTAACAGTCTTTGCGGGTGAAACCCAAATACGTCAAAACAAAGCAATAAACACGCGTGGCAGTAATATCGCTATAGTAATATTAACGATGTTACTACCGATTGCACTATCGATAGTTTGTTTACACTATCGATAGTTTTAAAAAAACTATCGATACTATCGATAGTCAATTTACTGATAGTTCTGCATCACTAGAAGCAGCACATGAACACACTCGCTGCTCGCATAGTTATCGTACTTTGTCAAGCATCCTCATCATAATTTCACTTTTGGTGCAAACAAAACACCAAGGAAGAAGCACGCTGGACATCTTGCTTTGGAGCATTGCCTCGCAACGAGATCCTGTTTTCGCGTGCAGTGTTGTGCCATCGATGCTCGCTGCAAGGCCTTTTTGTCTAATAACGATGAAAACCACACTGACGCAGTACATGAACGCACCCGCCGCTGGCGTACGTACCGTTCTTTGACAAAGTTTCATCGTCGTAACGTTACTGTGGAGCGAAACAATGCACCACGTAGCAAACACCCAGGACGTTTGTTTGCCACGGCCTCTCACAGCAGAATTCTGTTTTCAGCACAACACCACTGATGCTCGCTGCAACCGCTCGTCACTGCTCCAAACGCATGCGGCACGCGTGGTGTATAATAAGCTCGCAATAGTTTTTGTGCATGCTAGAACACCATAATGAGTTTTGTAATTCACTCTGACGAAGGCCAAGTGTCCACAGCTGACGCAAAACGTCGTACTAGTTCTATGCGCGGGCGGCCGTCTTCCTTTTGGGCATAGTCAACTGACTGTCCGGCACATTACGTCAGTCTAGAACGCGCGCCCACTGGCTCGTGTTCTTCCGTCTTTGATGTGCAAAATGCCATGGAATTCTAAAGTTGTATCTGACTATAGTTCTTTATGTGCATTGACAGGTCAGTTTGACTTCGTTTGGGTGTATAAAGGGGAATTTTATTTGCATTGTTGTATGCATTGTTCCAATATTTCTAATTTGTTGGGTGTGTGCATGTCTCAGTGGTTAACCACTTTACAGGATCAACAGCTAACTGGCCCTTTCTACTTGGAGCTTGTGCTGGTGTGTACCATACATAAGCTGGCAAGTTTTGGAACAGAACTTTTTGGGAGGGCTGCTTCACAAGTATGTTCCCTCGTGGAGCCCTTTCTCTGATAGGGTCGTGTAGGGAACTGGTAGTTGAGCACAAGGGGTTCATTTCCTCGGTGTTTGGGCCATGAGGCAGGCTTTGGTGCAGCATGTTGATCTACGTGCTATCTCTCGAGCAGTCTCAGCCGTCTTTGTTAGTCACTCACAAACCATGCCTGTGCCAGGGCTGATGAATGCTTTCTAGGGCAGTGCCGTAATTGGTCTCTGCTCAAGAATTGATGTAGATCTCTCGCTCTCATGTAACACAAGCCGGCCTGGCGCTTGGACTTCATGCCTGAATGGGTCTCTTGGCATGCATCATTGTGTTGTGAACTGACGAACAGAGCAACTTGCACCATGCTGCACTTCTTAGAGCCTGCCCTGATGCAGGCTGCCTATACAATGGGGCATTTCATTTGATATGACATGCACACGTGTTACTCACACACAACCAGGCTGCTATGACGAATTATGTAGCCTTTCGGCTGTGTTCAGCATCACTATATTGGTGAGGCATAGAGCACTAGCAACTTGAGGCCTCTAAGGAATGTAAATACGTAAGCTTAAAAAGTGTTTGTGCCAACAGTCAGTGCTTTCGACAAGTTGGGGTCGGAAAGGCCTGTTGTCCAGCATTGCAAATGGCAAACACTTGTGAGGAGCCATTGGGAAGTAGAAGTTCTCCTTGATGTTCTCCTTGTGGTGCAGGGGGACACTCCACGCATGATGGCCGAAAAGCTCAAGTCCATTTGGATAGAAGAGCGCCTCTTGGAGGCAGAAGCCGCTCAAGCACAAGGACATTTCCTGGTACGCATTGTTCGAGACAAGGTGTGTCCTACATTGGATTTCCCGTCTACCGTTGTTTGCAAGTGCTTGTTTCCTGCCACCTTTTTGTGAATACTAATTTTGCTACAGCCATTTCTGGCGACTTTGCATTTGGGCCTGATAGGGATGGTCAATTAATTTTTAAAATCATTTAACACTCAACCAGCTAGCCATTAATCGAGTAATCGACATTTCTGGCAGGTACATTGAAAAAGTCAGAAGCACAATTTACGCTCAATTAGGATTCTATTTGGAAGCTGGAATTACGAAGAAAAACAGAATTGATGTTACTTAGATTGTGGAATACTAAATATAACTGGTGCTAATGACTACATTGAATGGATAAACATCCTGTGACATGCATCCAAACAAGATGGAAATTCAGGTGATGGTGGTGATGGAATATTGTCAAACGAGGAGTGTTGCTAGAATGTTGAACATGATGCTGTGTTGGGCTAGTTGGTGCATGGCTACTTGAAAGTCGTGGCACAAGGCCACATTTTGAGTAGCTGTGCACCAACTAGCCCTACAGAGCGTGTTGTTAACTTTCATTTCTTCTCCAGTGAGCCCTTTTTACCTCCTGTCTGTCCCTTCTTTCTTCTCGTTCGTAACCTTCCACGACGTTATTCAAGTAGATGTGGAACATGGCACACCACTATGAAACGGCACTTACTTTTTGGATGCATATGTTGAGATTTAGCACAAAGAAACAATGCTGGGCAACAAGAAACACAAAAGCACCATACTGTGTTGATCCTTTGTGGCAAACCGCAAGATATGCGATACTAGTTAGCCAACCGGTTGATTGTTTTGTTGAACTTGGGGAGTAAAACACTGCAGAACTACTGCAACATCCCGAGCAAGCGGCCCCCCCTACGGTGAAAGATAATCGGACAAGATTTGTAGGGGGGGTCTTTTGTAGATCCACCATCTTTTGTAGATGGTGGCGGATGTGCTTTTAATGAAATGCTTTATTGAATTTGCATGCATGTACTGTTTTTACTGAACCGGAGGGAATCCTCGTGTAAATTTCATGTGTTGTGACAAGGGGGGAAATATGTTCTTCAAATGTTACATCAATTGAGACAACTCAGAAAGCAACCCCGAGGCACCACACTGTCAAAGTACTAAAAAATCATGCACACATCTAAAGACTCTCAGAACTTGGGTGCTGCAGAATTTTGTAGCAAAGAACAAGTTGAAAAAAAGCGATGGGAGGGGATTTGTGGGGGTGGTCTTGCTCGGTCATTAGCGCATATTTCAAATCTTCTGAAAAGGCAAAGGCAGCGTTTGCTCAGGATTTTACGGTAAACAAGAACAAAGTGAGGCTATCAAAAGGTGAGGTCCAACACAAATGTGCAAAAATATTCATGTAGGTCAAGCAAGAAAAGAAGGCTTTTGGTTTTTTGAAGCATATGCTTTTTTCTACAGAGGGAAGAAATATCAGTTGGCTGAGCTGGAACGCTAGCACTGTTATTTGCCTGATAGCCAGATACGAGGGGGTACTCAAAAGGAACTGGAATAGCTCTGCACTGGCCGGTGCGAGCATAGTATGTAATTCTCCCGCTAGGACAGCATCACGAAACTTTCGAGTAAATTTCATCCGGTGGCTTCTCTCAGGAAGGTTTTCTCTGGTTACAGTGATTTTTTTCGTGAAATCACTTTCGCGCGCTCGGAGTTTTTTTCGTGATGGCCGATTGAAGTGAACAGCAAGTGGCTGTGAAATTTTGTTTCGTGCTGCGACATTATGACTCAGCAATTTTAGGATATTAAAAACTCCTTTCAAGGACGCTGTGATCGGAAAAGCTTAAAGGAGCACTGACATCAAATTTACGCCTGTTGAGATTTTTGCATCCACGAGTAGATATCTACCCCCTAGTAGCGATTCGCGACCGAAAATGCCACTGAGGGACGAATAACTACCTGTTTTATTGATTTATATCACCGGTATCTAGCTCAATTGCAAAACGGCCAGCATGCCCGCCATTTTTCAGTGCTTTCAGCAGTTCCTCGCGGTCAACTCCAGGCCATGTCCCGGTTGACCACTTGTCCACAGAAAGGAGTGACGTGAGGATCAGCTGCTCAGCTAACATTTCGCCTGCTAGGCGTGCACTTTCAGTCATGCCTTGTCACTAGCATCGCTGTCGTCGCCGTCAAAAGTATCGACTAGTGTTGAAGACGACATTCTGGAACTTGGAATCACCGTGATACGTGACGTCGCGAATCATTTTCGCTTCGACCCTTTGCAAAACTGATTCAAAAATGGGCGCCGTTCCAAGCAACAACGAGGTGGTGCCCGGGGACGCACGCTTGGGCCATACTCGCTGGTGTGTCTCAGTTAGCTCTATTAGAGCATTTAAGCGTGCACGGCATTCCGGTATACGCAAAGGGGTCTATGGAATATCGATATAGCGAATGCACACCAGCGGAGAAATAGAATACGATAGGTTTCTACAATAACAATTCTGTGCTTGCGAGGTTCTTCTTTGTGCCGCCAGATGGCCCCACCTATCCAGCATCTCACGGTTACGGCTGCAGCAACCCGGTATTATGCTAGCGCAAGGAAGTCCACGGACGAACTAAAATTCACTATTAACGCTACATGCGTGTTACTTGTTAGTGATGATATTTACCTATACGCTACTCCACTTTGATAGCTTGTGGTCGTGGACGTGTACCATACGTGTAATGAAATGACACACTTATTCTGCTTTTTCTGTGCTTCCAAGAACGAAATTTTAACTGCAGCTCACAACGGTTCTCCGACATGCTGACTGATGAACACACGTCGAATCATGTTCTTTCCTTTCGCCTGTCTTTTTAAGAAGGCTGCCCGCCAATCACATTGGCAGCGGCTGCTTATAGCAGCGGGCGAGATGGATTCATATGTGTATAATAGATGCTTTCAGTTGTAGTATAATGATGTTGAGCTGCTTTTGCGCGTGTACGATTCTCTGTGAACTCATCGTTGCTGACAAAGAGGTAGAGAGAAAAATAAACAATATTAGGAACAGACGCAATCCTTTGCAGGTGGGCAGCTTTCTTAGTCCAGAAAACCGTGGATGCTGATCATCTCCCGGGTGTGGTAGATCGAGTAATGGGGCAAAATTGAAAGCTGGGCTTCTCAATGTGCTCGAGTCCACTGCCTTGTTGCAAGCCGCCACGATCGCTGCAGGCTACCACATGATAAGCCAAGTGAAGCAGGCTAATTGGAGACTAAAGTGGGAATCTATTTTAGCTGTCCTGGCTAGGCACAACTAAAATACTGGACACTTCTGCGCACTCAACTCACAGCAGCTTGGAATGGAGCAGTGGCGATGCTATTCATTTTCAAAGAAGGAAACTGAATTTTCTGAAAAAGGAGAGCGTTTGATCGGACTATAAAACATTTACTGGTTCCCGCCCATATTTGCGTCGCTGATTACCTAAATTTCAGGCCAGGCAGAACAAAACAATATTATGACAGACTGCTGTAATGTTGCTGCTAAGCGACAGCCTCCTCTGCAATGCGCAAGGCGCGCAAGCATGGAATGGCAGCCCGCACCGCAGAGAGCGCACAGTGCGTGGTCATGACACACGGAAGACAGTCGTCACAACAGAATCATAGGACAAATTTATTACATAATTACGTTATTTCTGCGTTCAAGTAAAACTTTGCCTGACTTTAGTTTCCCAGTCTTCCCTCCAGAATAACCACTGTTGAAAGTGGGAGGCGGGGGGGCTAGAGCCCCCTTGGCCCCCCGGTTGATACGCCTATGGTTTGAACGGTGGGAATGCACCGACACTTTTCTTCAGATATGCTTTATCCTTGGATCTTTATCGAGAAGAGCTCTTTCGTAATTACTTCCACCAGCAGATCTGGGTTTGTAACAGCTCTTGCGGTAAATACCCCATAAAAGGCCCCGCCCTTTTGAGCTCGTGAGTACTAAGTTCCCAATGCGAATTTTTTGCTTGCTTCTTTTTTTAAGTGTCTCATTAATGAAAGCATGCCTGTTTGTCGGAGCAGCCACATTTCGGTTTTAACATGTGCAACTGTCAGTGGCGGGCCCGTCGCTGACGCCCCATTGGGAAGCGGCTACGCCACGTAACACTTTCCTCACTTTCGAGGGTTAATAGCTGACGGTTAAAAAACATCACAGTTTCACCTAAGGGCGAAGGAATGAATGCGATACCAGCAAATTGTATTGTTATGCGAAGTAAGGCTAGCAGCTAAGTTTTTTGGATCTGATCTAGTGTAACTCAACAAAACGCTGGTTTAAGGGAATATGGCCCCTCCAGGAACCAAAGCGGTTTTCGTGCTGTCAGTTCTCTAAACGCGAAGTAAGCGTTGAGAGCACAGCAAGTTTACGAACCGTCTACTGATGCCTCGAGATAGTATGCGCCAGCGACTGCGCCCTTCGAGCAATGCAGCCCCGCTCCTCCTTTGACGTCCCTTCATGCTCCTTACGAAAGACGGGTGGGGTGTGTCCGCTCTCTCTTTGATGGGCAGTCGACGGCAGGCCTCGTACGTGGGGTGACGTTATCGCATGCGCCCTCTGTGCAACAGAGATGGCCGGCTCGTTTCATCTCCGCTTCTGCGGTGTTCATCGCCAGTGCTCGCGAGCTTTTACCCGCGGGTAGAATGCGCGGGGTGATGTTATCAAATTATCAACCCGTCGAGCGTGTCCATATAATCACTGTCGCAATAAAAAAGGAAAAATTGAGGAGGCATTCCACTCTGTGAGGTTGATAATCAGCGAAGCTGTTTCACACACGGCATAGAGGTGACATGGTGGAGGCCAGTTTAAGATGTGAGGCTAGGTTGTTAACGGCCAGGCTGTTAACGTTCAATACGCAATATTAGTGCGAAAGCCTTAGATGCCTCGTAACACTAAAATTGACCATCGGTGGTGTCAACATGATGGATGCAAAAAATAATCGTGTGATGACGTCATCAAACATTGTGACGTCACGTGATGATGTCATCACATGACACTGCTTCCGCGATCGGTGCACCGATCGTGGAGGCAGTTTAAAACCAGGCGAGGTGCAGAAAGCTTGCAATGCCTCCGATTCTGGAGGCGATGCAAAACCACGTTAGGTGCAGAAACCTTGCAGAGGGGAGAGGATCAATACAAAAAGAGGGAGATGGCTTTCGCCTTCCAATCGTCTTAGGCGAATCCATATGGGACCCTGTGAGGTTACTTTTTTTTTGCATAGCTTCCTAGAAGGCACTAGGGGGTTATTGGCGTACAAATAGAATGCCCTAGCCATATACAGCTTCGCTGTAAAAGGAAAACGATGTTTTTAATATCATGTAGTCCCCCGTTGAACGCACTTTCAGACACTTTCGTAGAAGCTCGACGTGAAGCGGATGTCCACCTTCCAGGCAAGCCGGTGCATGCGCAGAATGATAGTCTGGAAGCACTGCGAGAATGCTCTTGCTACAGCACAGAGAGGCTTCAGAAAGAGGGAAGGAAGTGTCGGAGGAGGTCGGTTTTTGAGGCTAGCTAAGTGACATCATATTGCGCCCAGCAATACACTCGATCGAGAAGAAAATAAATTTGGCTTTCGCCTTGGAGTTGTCTTAGTTCCATGAATTAGGGACAGTGTGACTCTTTAGCACTGAGGCACTGTTGTACATTATGGCGTTTGTCTACCACGTTTGCTGATAATCACATAGATGTATTTAGAATGTTATTTCATGAAGTACAGTTTCTTTGATGCAGTATTATGTTTATTTGCTAGTGTTGAAAATAATCACTGACGTGGTTATTCCAGAACATTTAACCGCATTACGCCCTTATTTTTGCATCATCGAGTGAAACATGGAGTGCTCCTGAGATGATTTTCTCCATGAGATTTGCAGTGAATCGAAATATTTCTAGCTCTTCATAAGAGCCCCATAATAATTATTCAGGTGCTTGAATGTGAATACAACTTGATTCTTCAGTGTGCTTTAGGATGTGAAATTAGCTGCTCTAGAGTGCTTCCAGATGCAAAATTGCCTGCTCCAGAGTGCTCTAAGATGGAAATTTTCTCTGCTCTAAAGTGCTCCAAAATGAAACTTTTGCTGCTCCAAAAATTGCTCCAAATCTGAAGTCTTCGTTAGCGTCACTGTGAACCAGTACTAACTAGCTGAGAAGCATTGTTGAGAAACCTTTGCCTCCACTTTCGACAAATGCGCACAGACATGGTTGAGTGAAAACTGGCTGTGCTTCGAAAGAACTGCTCCGAAGTGACCCAGACCTTCGCTCCAAGCTTGTTACTGGTGACCAGTCATAGTGCTATTCTTACCACCCCGAAACAAAACTGCACGTCTGTACACAGTTCATTTCGAGCTGCCAATACAAGAGAACGTTGTGCGCGCGAAACTGATTTCACGAAAAATGTCACTGCACCTAGAGAAAAGCTTCCTGGGAGAATCCACCGGATGCAATGAACTTGAATGGTGTGACACGATGCTTTCTTTAGCGAGAGAATTGCATACTACGTAGCTCTGCTCAACGCAGTGCCAGTGTGGTTACTTTTGGGTACCCTCCTCGTGCACCCAACGTTTACAGCAGTAATGGTCCAACTGCACCATTTTGCTACAATCCCATTTCCCTGTGCTTTGCTGTGCTTGTTCAAGTGCAGCTAGCCCAAGTGCGCCAAAGTTCAATGTTCCACCTGCTTACATGGCTGTGGAGCATTTCTTGCCAAAAATGTTCTTGGTCTGGCACCAAGCACACCAATAGGCTTTCTGTATTGCTGCCCTCCCTTCGCTCTATTCCAGCAATGCGATTTTTGTTATTACATTCAGCCTAATCAGTTCCTGTGGCGCTGCATGTGCCTCCATCGTTGAAAGTGTGGCAAGCTGTCGATAGTCTGGAAGCTAGTCTCTTTTAATGGTGTACTGGTGGTGATAACACGTAAACAAGCGATTTGTTGCTTGAGTCACTCTGGATATTGTGGTTTTGCCACACTGTCATGCGGCGATAGCTTCCCCACGTAGAGTGCTTCTTTTGGCACAAAGTCCTGCAGCTGCTGCTCATGCGCATCGAAGAGCTCATTGCACGTCTTGATTGCTAAACCAATATAATGTGATGCAGTGGAGGTGGGTGTTGGGCCGGTACCCCCTGTTTAGAAAAAAAAAGGAAACGGCGACACTCCTTTTACCTAACCAGTCAGTTGTCCTCTGTCATCCTGCCTGTTTGTGGGCCACACTATTCGTCAACTATGCTGCCTATGAGTAACATGGGGAGTCATACTAAATGACAGAATATTAAAGTATGAAGGAAGGGAATTTCGAGGGCTTGTTTCTTTTTGTTTGTCACTACCTCTTTGTTTTCATTGAGGTATTGTCAAGCATATTAAGGTGCGGCTCATAGGACAACCGTGAATCTATGCAATAAAACAGGAGAAACAAAAGATTCTCAACTTGCACGACCACCGCTGTTACAGCCCTTGTTCTTTTGGCTGAGATAGTGTCCATACCAAGGGATGATTGTGCCCAAAGAAAAATAAGCACGCTATTTAATCAACAGGGAGCTTAAGTGGCTACACAATCAGCAGATGAAAATAGCTGCTATGATGCTGCTGATGTTGCTGTGAGTGATTGACAGCTCCATTGCTGTGCACGTAGGTGCTGGAGAGGAATGAGAAAAGGGGGATTCAATTTCAACTGCTATCCCTCGTGGGGTTCTCGGCAGCAGCTGGCCCAGAACCCCTCAGAGACGAAGCCGAGACACCATGGAACACGTCATCACTCGTCCACGCCTCAGCCACGACTGCCCATCAGCGGCCGCTGAGTGCGAGCCGCGATCGCCCCCGTGTCTGTCGTTCTCTTTGTCTACTATTGGAATGCTCGCATCCGCCGCTCCCATAAGGTGTATAACCCGTACATCCATTTACCGTGGTACGCGTCGAAAATGCCATCTCTGAGAGGTTAACGTCCCATTGCATATGGTCCGTGGTGTTTGCCCTGAGCATCGCCTTCAGGTTTCGATCCACGCACTCAGTGATATTAGCCTGTGGGTGGTACGGTGATGTCCTTTTGTGTTTAATGCTCAAACCTGCACATTTCTTCGTTAATGTGCGACTCGTGAAGTACCTGGCGTTTAACTGAGGTGGAAAACAGAACCGTGAGAACACGTCGAGAAGACAATTCGAACTTCTGCGCGAAGTTAGTACAGTTACGGGGAATAACTCAACCCATTTTGTGAAGTGGTGTCACAAGCAAGTGCATTAATAAGGACAACAGCGGGAATTCACGGCACCAGCCGTTCACTCAACAGGCATGCGCAACGAAAAAAACAAGTATCAAAAGACGCTGTGCGCGCCACCGTGCCACCTCCTCCTCCCCTCTAAACGGCCACCGTCGAACAGGAGTCTCGGATCAAACGCCCGGCAAAGTCTGGAAACATCAGGAAAGAAAACATAATGCGTCGCCGAGTGACACCACAGCTAGTTGAACCGGTGAGAAGAGTCTAGCCCTTTCCCTAGCTTTGGCTGCGCTGCACGACGAAGAAGACATCCGAAGCCTCTGGAACCCAGGAGCGAGGAGATATAAACGCGCAGCGACGGGTAGTAGCAGTCGGTCCAGAGATGGTGAAGAAGTTATGTTGACTGTGGTTCCGTCAGACAAAGAAGACGTGTTTTATGATGTTACGTGATTGTTATGTAGTCAGTCTTCGATCTGGAAGAATCGAGGGATGATGCCGGGCGAGCACTGAAAAGGTACATGAGTGTTTCCTGGAAGAGAAACATTTGGGGCCGATGACGGAAGGAAACAATGACGATAAGTGCTGGAGTTTGCGTGAGTGTTTCCTGGAAGAGAAGCATTCCAGTTACGTTCCAGGAATTGTGGACTGGATGTGTTTGGTTAATATTCAAGATTTTAAGTGTTCTTGAATAGTTTAATGCATGAGATTGCATTTGTAGCGCGCGATCTGTTTGTTTTGTTCCCGATGTGTTAGACAACATCAAAGTTATGTTGTGAGTTGTAATTGATACCAGTTGAGTGTACGTGTTTGTGTGATACTTGTACTGCCTTAACTGAGAATATATTTCGTTTGTGTTGTCAACTCTTGGCTCTGACTCGGTCTTTGGACCACAACCGGCGTTCGCTGGCGCACCAAAAGGACCTAGTCTAAAGTGTCCGTGCTTTCGGGGTGCGTTTCGGGGGGCCGATACATCAGCCCTTGGAATTTGCTCGGTGATTGCCTCCGCATTAACGGCACAAGGTACAAGTAGTCAGTAACCACTAATAAGTAACGGTTTCCCCGTGGTATACAGGGAAAAAGACCCATGATGTCACACGCAACGATTTGCCAGGGGCTTTGGCTAAGGACTGGCTGCATCAGGCCAGGTGGGAGACCGCTGCGTGGTTTTACTTCTTGGCAGACCAAGCAACTTTGTGTGTAACGCATAACGTCCTTGCACATGGTAGGCCTTGTAGCGGTCTGACATAACTTATCATAGGCCTTACTGCCAGAACTGTGACCGGCTAAGCGGTGCTAGGCTGTCGATGGGCTCAAGGAACAGGGGACCCCGATACCAGGGGCACACGTCAGGGGGTGCCACCTCCCTCAGGCAGGTGGCACCCCCTCAGGTAGGCACCCGTCAGCCCTGAGCAGGGCATGAACGTCAGCTCTGTCTTGGGGTTGAAGCCGCACTTGCGCAGGTACGGCACCAGTGTGTCCTTGCACTCATTGTACCTCTCCTTGCTCCATTCCACCCTGGGGTCGTCCATCTTGTTGACCAAGATGACCAAGTGTTGAACCCCAGCCGTCTTGGCTAGCATGGCATGCTCTCGCGTCTGGCCCTCTCGCTCAAAGCCCGTCTCAAACTCGCCCTTGCGCGCCGAGATCACCAGCACTGCCATGTCGGCCTGGCAGGCATCTGCAATCATGTTGGGCACGAAAGACCTGTGACCCGGCGCGTCCAGCATTGTGAAGTGCTCGTTCTCAGTCTTGAAGTAGGCACAGCCCACTTCCATCGTCTTGCCCTTGTCCCGTCCTTCCTGGTTTGTGTCTAGTGCCCAGGAGAGGTACCAAGATTCCCTGTTTTTTTCTTTCACTTCCCGCTCGCACTTCTCCAATGTTCGCTTGTCTATCATTCCTGTCAAATATAGAAGCTGGCCTCCTATGTTTGACTTGCCGGCATCAACGTGGCCAATGAAGACTATACTTACGTGCTCTTTTTTGGGCCCCTGGTCCTCGTCCTTGGGCAGTTTCTTGCATGGTTTGGTGGTGACGTCCATGTGCTGGTCCTCGTACCCTGTAGAGGGTGTCTGGTCGCTCTCGCCTGCGTCCTGAAGACTGTCCTCCAGCGTCACACATTCCCAGTCTGTTGGGGAGTCATTCATACTTACAGAATCCTCCTCGTTGCTGTCTTTCTTGTGTGATGGAGAATCTTTGTTGCCTTTCTCCGGTGGGTCTAGCTGTGCCATCTGCAACGTGGCGAATTAAGGCACGAACACGGTGTGTCCATGCTTACAGCTTGGCGAACGACTTAGCCATGTCGTTGTCTTCATCGGCATTGTAGATCTCCACGCTGTGGTCTTGCGGCGCAGCAAGCACCCCAACTCCTCCAATTCACCGCGGCACTCAATGTGGGGCCCATGGCCGTTGTTCTCTTCATCTACTATCGGCACACTCGCAGCCGCCGCTCCCCTACTGCTGCCCCCTCCCGTCTGATGAAATTAGGGAGGAGGACGCGGTAGCCATCACCCTTGGCCACGGCGGAGCGCACGTGGCATATGCGACTCTGTGCTGGCACAGTTCATCCACCATGGGTGGCGCCGCCATGCACCGCCTCCAAGCTGCTCACACGTCATGCACCTGCCTTGTTCCTGCGCTGGGGATGTGTCCTGGCTGATTCAGCCTTGACCTTCTTGGTCTCTTGCTCAGTGTGATGCTCCATCTTGGGTTGTTTGCCAACATGTTTTCACGATTGTCTGCCACGGCATCCACGGCGCTCTTTCGTTGCCCCACATGCATCACCTCAATTTTCAATACGATCTCATTCCGCAGTTTCTCAAGCTTGCCGTCATCCTTGTTTTTCTTTTTCCTCATCATCTTTTTCTTCTCTTTCTTTTTGAGAATCGTCTTCTGTTCGTCCTCATCATCTCCGTCCATGCCATTGGCAGCCCCCTCCCGGTCCACAACACCCTCTTGCCTCGTGTCATCCTCCCACATGGAGTTCGCCTCCGCTCTGACCTCGGCGACATCCCATGTGCCCTGCCAACACCTACTGGCCTCTTCTTCACCGCCCTGGAACTCCTCGGCAGCCTCCCTGACGATTGCTACGGCCATGCCAGCATATGGCTCGCCACTCACATTCTCCAGGACCTGCTTTTCGAGGCCATCTCGAAAAGTTGCAGTCGCTCACCACCGGTATCCGCTAGGTCGCACACTGCCAGGTCGCCTCGGTGTCCATGGTCACAGGGGCGGGTTCCTCCTTGTTCGGTGCCAGATTCGTTGCAAGCAACACATGGAAGCTCATGCATCTCAGCTGAAATTATCACAAAGAGTCCTCTGTGTTCAACAATGGGGCAACATCCATAGAAACTCCAGCCTCCTTTGGCACCGGAACTCAGACTTGCTTCACCAGAAGCAGTGATGCATCCTAGAAGTTGAATCACCTATACCTGTTATGTAGTCGAATGTATTTGGTTCTTTTATTAAATGAGTCCTGACAGAAAAATTAAAACACAATTTGGCTGTTATATCGCACTGCTGGGAGCACATAAGTCTCATCTGTGCAATATCAGGCACAAATGCGGCCTAAAATGCTCAGCTGCTGGCCCAAAAGTTGCGGGTTTGATTCCTGCTGTAGTGGTTGTATTTCGATGGAGGAAAAATGTTGGAGGCCTGTGTACTGTGCAACGTCGGTGCACATTAAAGGGGCACTCCAACCCTCTTCAACGCCCCATTATTTACTCATGGGTTGCGTAGACTGAAGCACGGACAGGGTAGTGCATCAAGAACAGCAGCGATAATGGCACGCAGTCTGAAGGTATTTGATCTGGAAAATTCATAATACAAGAAAAAAAATGCCTGCCCTCAACTCGAGTTTCGCTGGGTCACATGACCGCATTTCACTTGCCCTGTGACATTTCAGAGAGCCCCAGTGAAATGAGCTGAAAGCTCTTACGTAGGGAAAGCTTGCACACCATTGTTGCTTGTCCTTTCCAACGTATTGTTGACGTCGTTGCCATAGAAACAAATGTGGTGCCTGACGCCTGATTTGTCAAAACTTGAGCAGATGCTCGAAGCAACGCTGGCGAGGCTGTGTCTGCTGTTCCTTACAACGACATTCCATGCCATTCCCTCCTCTCATTCTGAAAAGGAAATTTGTGGAGCGGCAAGGGCGGTGAAACACGGTCGCCCCTACACAGATTGTTCAGTGAGCAGCCCACGAATTACAAGGTCATTCCACGAAGAGGATTACTTGCACCACTTCAACAACAATCAAGAGCCTGCTGCACGTGCGCAAAGAGGCAGCTCACAAACATACAGATGCAAAAAGAGGGAAGAGGGAGAAACGTTTTGTATGGACATCCAACCGGCGCAGGCAAAAAAAAAAACCAGAGGTGAAATGGCAGCCAGGGCCTCTGTCGTGCTTTGTTGTTTATCTTTTTTGTTGCGATGGCGTCTATTTGGAGTTCATTGAAAAAGCACAGAAAAGAAAAACGAAACCCAATAGTAATATCAACTTTGATGCCACACCACGATCGCTTCTAACGTTACATCTATCCAATCATAGGTTGGTGCATATCGTCGTCATTTCCGCCCGCAATAGTTCTGGTGAGCGCCACTACGCGCTGATGCGGTCAGCAGTGAGGTAGCGCCTTTATTGCATGATTAAATTACTAAATCGTTTGATATCGGTGCTTAGACCTATGCTAAAATTATTTCCAGCCATTAATCTACGCAACCCGCTAGTAAAAAATGGGGGGTTGAATGGTATTGTAGGGCCCCTTTAAAGAGCACCAGAAGATCAAAATTTCTCGAACCCTTCACTACTGTGTACCTCACTATCTTATCGTGGTTTTGGCATGTAAAACCCCAGTAATTATAATGCATCCTAAAACGTATTTTAATTGAGGTTTGAAGTTTGTGCTTGTGCCAAATCGGAAAATGATGCTACTAGCAATGTAGTCAAGGGAGTGACATTTCCATAAAACCAATGGGGACGAAATTTGGATGCTATGGTTGCGCCTTTTAGATATTAACAGTAGTAATTAAAAAAAACACAGAAATGTTATCTTGCTCTCAACAGAAAAAGGTTTTATTATCTTTCACATGCAGTTCAAATTTAATAACTATTAGCACATCTATAATCTGTAGCTGTGTTAAAGGGAAATGTGTTTCAGAAGTGCCGGCATTCCGTGTAACAGATCGTCCCATCGTCGTGTGCTTCTGTGTTACGGCTGCTGCCCCGCTTGCTTCGGCCAGGTACGCCCTCCCCCAAATTTCTCTCATTTGCATAATATATTTTGTATTCAATTACGCATTAGAAAGTCATACGTATCTTGCATACTTACCTTAGTATAGTTAATGCTGGCTCATACAGGCCGAGCGAAATGACAATGCTGACCACACAAACCAGCTGCAACAAACCACTTCATTGCATTTACATCAATGTTTGCATAAAATGAGGGGCACGTGAGTAGTGTTTTAGCAGGTATACCAATAACATTCGTGCATAAGTATTTATATGCAACGACAGTACCTACTACGTATAGCTCGACCACAGATGTCCGGAGCACGGAAGTTCTGTGTTGTGTAGGACAGGAGCACGGCGTAACCCGCGGCGGGCCGACGGAGAGGCCGAACGACGGGAGGGCGCGCGCAGTGACGACGCAGAGACCAAGCTTCGGCGAGACTGACGGGAGACTGCTCTCCCGCGTTTATTGCAGGCGGTTTTAAGGAGGGAGAAGAAAGGTTATTGGTCCGCGAGGCACGGGTCACATGACCGGCATGGCCACGCCGGATTGGTGGTAGCAAAGAGGCATGGCAGAGACTTAGCTCCCCCCAGTAGCATGAATAGAGCATAGAGTTTCCTACAATACTTACTAGAGGGAACTCTGGCGCTAGTGTCTATGGGAGCTGCAACGCATGACGCTTCAGCCAGCATGGGAATGATGGGTAGTACACAAATTTGTCTGAACTTCGTACTTTCGGCTCCGTTTGGCTCTGCGTCGGCTGCAGCCGCTTTGTAGCAAAACGAATTTCAGTAAAAGTCAGCAGTTTCACTTCGCCACTTTATCTTCTTTAGGCTCAGCGATTCAAATCTGGTCACGAAGTTCACAACGATCCATTCTTTTATCCAAAAGAAAACCAAAACATAGCAATAAACAAAGCCACAAGTACGTTTGAAGCCGTAAGCACGAAGACTAGGCAAATTTGTGTACTACCCATCATTCCCATGGTAGCTGAACTATCGCAGCGCCAGAGTCCCCTCTAGTTAATTTTAGGAAACTCTATGGAATAGAGAGCACAACAGCACTGGTGTCTCAGCATGTCACCAGGGGTCGCACGACACTCCCCGGCCTCGTTTTCGCGGATGACCTCGTGCTACTGGTTGAAAATAAGGTGCAACTGCAGCATCTGGTCGAGACATCAGCCAACCACCTGGACACTCTAGGCCTGGCCTTCAATCCGAAGAAGTCAGCGGTGCTCCGGTTCTCTGGTGATTGTGGCGAGGCTGCTCTGGCACTACCAAATGGCGAGGAGCTTCCCAGACTGGAGGAATACCGCTATCTAGGCGTGATACTGTCCACCTCAGACAAGCTCATAGCGGGGCATGAAAACCACTTGAGACAAGTGGCACAGCGAGCCAACCGCATACTGCGTCGACAATGCCTGTGGGGCTGCAGCCGATACCACATGGTGCGCGACCTGTGGAAAGCCGTGCATGTGCCTGGACTTACCTACGCTAACTCGGCCATATGTCTGTCAGCCCCAACACGGGATTG